>NC_057800.1:555240740-555465222 GCF_018294505.1 Triticum aestivum | reverse complement strand
GTCCGGCGGCGGCGGGTGGAGATGGATCTAGGGTTTTCGGGGGGAAGGAGAAGGAGATTTTCGGGGGGGGGGGTCTTTAAATAGGCATAGGAGGAGCTAGGAGAGTCCAAATGAGGTGCGGTTTTCGGCCACGCGATCGTGATCGAATGCTCTAGATGATGGAGAGGGTTTTGGTGGGTTTTAGGCCAAATTGGAGGGGTGTTGGGCTGCAACACACACGAGGCCTTTTCGGTCCCTCGGTTAACCGTTGGAGCATCAAACGAAGTCCAAATGGTACGAAACTTGACAGACGGTCTACCGGTAGTAAACCAAGGCCGCTTGGCAAGTCTCGGTCCAATCCGGAAATGTTTAATCCCCACACATGAAAGAAAGGTAGAAAAGACCATCGGAGGAGAACGAAGCGCCGGAATGCAAAACGGACAACGGGGAAAATGCTTGGATGCATGAGATGAACACGTATGCAAATGCAATGCACATGATGACATGATATGAGATGCAAGACAACGATAACAACACATGGAGACAAAAACCCGAACCCGAGAAAATAAAATAACTTAACGCCGGAAACGGCAAGAGTTGGATTACATATTGGGTAAATCATATCAGGGGTGTTACAGTGGACCACAGCCTGCGGATGCTGACCCATCGTCACTACTATGTTGTCGTGATGACAATCTGTTCAAGCGCAACTTCCAGTTTTCCCAGAACTCAGCGAAGCTGAACAAGAAGTCTTTGGGATTAGACTTCAACCCTGGTCCCTCTGCTCACCGTGTCGATGGAACTCGCGAAGCTGAACCTAATCTTCTTGGGCCCTTCTACAACTTGGAAGGTCTCATCACTCATATCATGGTTCAAGGGACAGCCATGAATGAGCCTGCAGATGACGCTGAATCAGATGAAGCACCTGCAGCGCCGAAGCCAAAGAAGTTGAAGCAGCCTAAAGCTTCAAAGCCTGCCTCTGCACCAAAAATCTCACGGGCGAAGCCACTGGCTACTGCACCTCCTGAAGACAGTGTGCAGTCTGAAGATTTGTCATGCATCTCCAAGCCCTGGAAAGTCAAGATGCCTCTGCCACACACCGGCGAAGAACTGACAGTTGCTGCTATTCTGCGCAACGATGCCATCGATCTGTCCAGTGATGAAGATCTTGCAGATGACGCTCTTGAGCAACTGATCAAGAGCAAAGAAGAAGCAGAAATCTTCAATGATCTGCCTCTCTTTGACGTGGCAATCATCCACAACTTCATTGATGAGTGGTTTGACACGCCCAACCTCAGCTTCAAAGATCTGCAACTTCCAATTGGCCTCAGTGTCGCCTTCCATGGCGCCATTGCTTCAGAATTAGCTATCGCCCAACGCATTGTTGAACTGAAGCAAAAGATTGACTATGAGAAAGCTCAATTCAAGAAGCATATGGCCAAGCTTAGCATGCACGAGGTGAAAAACTTCAAGATTATGCTGCACGAGCTCAAAGAAGCATTTCTCAAGAAACATGCAGAAGCTCAGGGTTCTCGTGAGCGCATGAAGAGCCTGGCTGACAAGTGTGTGCAAGGCTACAACGAGGCTGAGAAGCGCAAGGCCCTTGGGTGTCCGGGTATTGATCCCAGGATGGCTGCTAAGCAGAAGAAGAAGCCCACTGTGGCCGAACCCAACGCACCAAGGTAGGAAGCAGATCCCATTGACTTCCCAACTAGCATGACTGGCTCGAAGCCAAAGGCCAGGTCAACCGCTTCAGAGCTGAAGAAGACGAGGACTGCTGAGGCTGAAGCCAGAAAGAGGAAACATTTTGAAGCCTCTGAGGCTGCTCCCTCCAAGAAGAAGCGGAAGACCAAGAAGGAACGGGCTGCTCCCACAGAGCCCTTAATTGTTGAACCCATCTCCATGGTTCGCCCAGCCACTGAACATCAAGAGCGCCAACTGACTGTCCATGAGCCTGCTTTCACAGAGGCTCATGAAGTTGAAGACTTTCCAGCAGCTGATCCCACCGTTGCTGAAGACATTGGTCACCATGACCATGTTGAAGATGATGCAGTTCTTCCTCAGATCGAGCACCAACATGTATCATCGCCTGTGCTAACGCACAGCAAACTCATTAGCATTGGTCGTCCTTTGGCACCAATTGCTCAGGATGCATCATGGGCTGATCACCCACAAGCACAAGAGGAAGATGACTTTGAGGCCCAGCCAACTCCAACCCCACAGGCGTCGCCAGCGTTACCCAGGCTTCGCAAAGGACCAAGGCCTCCAGTCTCCGAGTCTGAAGCTAAAGCTACTGAAGACATTCCGGTTGCATCAGCCAATGAAGAAGAAACCCCCAGAGTTGCTACACCCCCGTATCACCAAGAAGCTGTTCTCGAGGAGAACGTGACTGTGACCGACCCTCCAGCTCATCAAGTGAAGGTTGAGAATCTTGAGGATGCCACCGATGCCACTGACGCTGTCATGGCTGAAGCCAATGTGGAGCCTACACCAACCCAAGCACCAGAAGTTAGCGAAGCCAATGATGCTACTGCTTCTGTTCCTGCGCCTGCTGCTGGTCCTCAGTTTGACTATCATGTTGAGCACATGCCTCAGGTACAGAAGCCAATTCCAAGGTTGCCCAGGTTTCCAGGTCCTGCATCAGCACCTGGATCCTTCAATGTTAATGGCTTCAAAGCAGACAACACTTTCTTCAATAGCTCTAGGAACCCCTACTCAAGAGAAAGAATATCTTCTGATCGGTTCTGGAGCTATCCGCAGCGAAGCTATTACTCCTGCATTCTGTACAATCAAGGTCGCATCTTCCCACATAAGCGTCTTGACATCGAAGCAATAGCTGGTCTGCCCTGGCTGGAGGAAGCTCTGGATTGCTTCAAAGAGGTTGGATTGTTGCCGTTTGTCACCGACCAAGAGCACTGGAATGAAGAGTTGCTGCTCCAATTCTATGCCACACTTCACATCTGTGGGTACAACAGAGATCCGAAGACTTGGGTCCTGGAGTGGATGACAGGAAATGTTCATCACGAAGCCAAAGCCTTTGATATCATTGAGCTCACTGGTCTTCCCACTCCTGGCGATCTCTACGAACCTGGCTGTCAGCTTCACAGTGAAGCTATGGAGAGCATCTTTCAGAAGTCTGAACCAAACATGAGTCAGATGCTCAGTATGATGAAGCCATTGCCACAAGATGTTGCCTATCCTAAGGAGTTCTTTGTTGACGACCTTGAGTATCTGCTAAGGACTATTTATCACATCATAAGGCAAACTCTCTGGCCCATCAAAGGACATTCTCCACATGCCAAGCTGGAAGGTGCAATGAAGACTTTGGTCTTCTATATTCTTCATGGCAAATGCTTCAATGCACAAGACTTCTTCATCCGCCAACTTGCTACACCAGGCTCTGATATTTTTGGCTTGAAGTTCTACGCTCCATGGATAATGCGGCTAATTAAACTTCACTCCGCTATCTCATATCAGCCATCTGCTCGCAATCATCGGATCTTTCTGCCTGATGTGGATATGTCCGTTGAAGCCATTTATCCTGAGCCTGCCAAGGAGCCTCTTAGTCTTCAGAATGCGGAGCATCAAAGTTTCTCTCAGAACATTGAAGGAGTTGAAGCAGTCACCCGTGTTTATCCTCTGGCTGGAACTACACGTGCACCTCATCGTGCCCTTACTGAAGCCACCGAAAGCACTATTGGCCAACGACCCAAGAAGCGATCTCGTGTTCTCAACGACCGAGAGCTTCTGGTGGCTCTTCATCAGAAACAGGATAGGCATCATGACTGGCTGAAGCGCCAAATGCAAAGCCTCTTAGTGGATGTCAACCGCATTCGCAATCTTGCCACCAAGAATGCCTTTGTTGCCCATGAAACCTCTCGACACACATGGAAAGGGCTGACACTTATGTGCTCTGAAGATGATCTTCAAGAGGATGGCTTCTCTAAATGCTTCAAGTTTGACTCCACACCTCCTCGAAGGGCAGTGCTGCGATGAACTCCATCTCTTGAAGACTCTGAGTTCTCTTCCTCTGCTACAATTGTGCATGCCAGAGTGATCGAGGACGAAGACGATGCTACTTCACTGCCACCTCCTTCAGCACGCTTCGACACTGCTCCAAGTTCCTCTGCACCGCCTAATACCACCGACGACCCTGCTGCTTCACCTACTCTTCATGGGAACGAGTAGATGCTCTATGTCTTCAAACCTTTTTGGTCCTTACTGACAAAAGGGGGAGAAGCATATGAGTTTGATAGTCTTCAAGTGTGTCCACATGGGCGGTTGCTTTTTATTTTGCCTCGTGTTTACAACTCTCATTTTGATACATTTGGTTCTTTGAGTTGTAACACTTAAACTCGATGGTCGTCTGCTACTTATTTGCCACTTTGTGATGCGATGATAAATTCCGCATGTGCGACGATAAATTCCGCACTTAGATCATTTTGCAGACGTCCATTTTCCATTATGCATGTCATTATCTTCACATACCTTCACATGCATAATGAATTGTCATCATAAGTTGAAGAGGATCTCCACGAGTACAACCTGCCATGTGCATTTGCATTCCAAAAGCAAATTACTTATATGCACATCTTCAGGGGGAGCCCTTGTAACTTATGAAGACAATTCCTTATCCTTTACAATTTCACATATTATATTCCCGTTGAAAACTTCAACTAGTTTGTCATCAATCGCCAAAAAGGGGGAGATTGTAAGTGCATCTAGTGCCACCCCTAGTTGGTTTTGGAGTATTGACGACAAACCTAGTTGAGGGACTAATGTGTTTGTGAGAATTGCAGGATAACACAGGTAGAAGTCCCTCATTGATTCGGTTTTCCTACCAGAGATGACCCCTAAAAATGTATGAAGACATTGATGTCAAAGGTGGTATATGAAGATATTCTCATTGAAGACTATAACAAGAGAAGACATCGCATGAAGCCTATGGAGCTCGAAGACTCAGATCTTTCGTAGTTCTTTTTCTTCTTTATTGAGTCATAGGAACCACCGTACTGTTAAGTGGGGTCCAAGAGAACCAGTCAGAATGACTGAAGTGATGCTTAACCAAAACCTATGTCTTCGAGTGAAGACTATGAGAGCAAATCTTGTCCAGAGTCGAACAACTCAGCTTTGCTTGTAGCCCAAGTAAAGTTGCCGTGTGTGTTTGAAATCTGACCGTTGGAACACGTGTCAGTTCCTTAGTGACCCAGGGTCATTTCGGACAAATCAGGTCGGGTTGCCTAGTGGCTATAAATAGCCCACCCCCTACAACCATAAATGGTTGGCTGCTCAGAGTTAAAGTACGGCTTTTGTCGTTTGAGAGCAACCCACCTCGAAGCCTTTGAGAGAGAATTCCTTGCAAGGATAAAGCCCTAACCACCCAGAGCCAAAGAGTGTTAGGCATCACTTAAGTCTTTTTGTCTGTGTGATCTGAAGACTTATTACACTTGAGGACTGTGAATCCTCCAGCCGGTTAGGCGTCGCGTTCTGGGCATCCAAGAGACATTGTGGATCGCCGGTGAACGAAGTCTGTGAAGGTTTGGAAGTCTACCTTGAAGACATACCAGAGTGATTGGGCGAGGTCTGTGTGACCTTAGCTCAAGGGGAATACGGTGAGGACTGGGTGTCCTGAGCTGCATGTTCAGGACTGGGTGTCCGGGACTGTGTGTCCTCAGGTTTAAATACCTAGCTGCCCTAACCAGACGTATAGTTGTCACAGCAACTGGAACTGGTCCAACAAATTATTGTCTTCAACGAGTCTCTAGTTTCATCCTTCTCTTCCCTTTACTTACTATTGGTCCTTGTGAAGTCATTGTATGATTGCACTATCTTTTGTCTTCACTGAGTGACTGCATGTTCTGTTTGGCTTCATAATATCTTCCTACCTGATCCTTACTGCATTGCTGCTATTAGTCATTGTGCTTTCACTTCATTGAATACTTGACTATGGTTTGCCTAGTGTAGTCTACCTTCCGCTGCATGGTAATAGGTTTATTTCTATCGTTTGTCTTCGAAACTTCCACGTTTTGAAGACTTTCATAAAAATCGCCTATTCACCCCCCCTCTAGTCGATATAACGCACTTTCAGATTCGATAGGCACGATCGCAGGCGGCTCGGAGTCCGTGGCCGGAGACGAATTCAGTGGTTCGGCAACACGGCTCTCGTAAGGGGTGAAGTCAGTATCCGGCTCCATCGCCACTGAGAGTGCGGCCTCCATGGCGGGGTCTATCCACCCGTCCTCGGATGATGCAATTTGCTCCGGGTTGAGGGCCGGAGTAGTTGCACGTATGATCTCCCGAACACTGTCCGACGACAGAGTTACGTCATGCTCGTTGTGATTGTGCAGCGCACCTGACATGGGCTCGAATCCGTCGAAGATCAAGTCTCCGTGGATGTCGGTAGTGTAGTTTAAGTTTCCGAACCTGACCTGATGGCCAGGGGCGTAGCTCTCGATCTGCTCCAGATGGCCAAGCGAGTTGGCCCGCAATGCGAAGCCGCCGAATACGAAGATCTGCCAGGGAGGAAAACCTCACCCTGGACTGCATCGTTATCGATGATCGAAGGAGCCATCAAGCCTTACGGTGACGGCACAGTGGAACTCTCAATGAAAGCACCAATGTCGATGTCAAAACCGGCGGATCTCGGGTAGGGGTTCCCGAACTGTGCGTCTAAGGCGGATGGTAACAGGAGGAGGGGGACACGATGTTTACCTAGGTTCGGGCCCTCTCGATGGAGGTAATACCCTACTTCCTGCTTGATTGATCTTGATGATATGAGTATTACAAGAGTTGATCTACCACGAGATCGTAGAGGCTAAACCCTAGAAGCTACCCTATAGTATGATTGTTGTCCTACGGACTAAACCCTCTGGTTTATATAGACACTGGAGGGGGCTAGGGTTACACAGAGTCGGTTACAAGGAAGGAGATCTACATATCCGTATTGCCAAGCTTACCTTCCATGCCAAGGAGAGTCCCATCCGGACACGGGACGAAGTCTTCAATCTTGTATCTTCATAGTCCAACAGTCCGGCCAATGGATATAGTCCGGCTGTCCGAAGACCCCCTAATCCAGGACTCCCTCAGTGTCCATGTACCCTCGTAGACTGAAATCGGAAGCGTTTAGTAATGCGGTTGATGTAGTCGAACGTCTTCACGATCCAACCGATCCAAGTATCGAATGCACGGCACCACTGCGATCTACACACGTTCAGTTCGGTGAAGTCCCTCGAACTCTTGATCCAGTTGAGGCCAAGGGAGATTTTCGTCAGCACAGTGGTGTGGTGACGGTGATGATGAGGTTACCGGCGCAGGGCACTATGACGATATGACCGAGGTGTTAACTGTGGAGGGGGGCGCCACACACGGCTAGGAACAATTGATGTGTGTGTTCTAGGGGTGCTCTCCCATTGTATATAAAGGAGATAGAGGGATGGAGGCAGCCTAGGGCGCGCCCAATTAGGAGGAATCCTACTTGGGCCCCTAGTCCAATTCGGCCCCCCCTTACCATATTTGGACAAGGGGAAAAGGAAGGATGGGGGAGGGGAATGAAGTAGGAGTCCTACTTCATAATTTCCTTTTCCTCCTCTCCTTTTCCTTTCTCCCCACGTGGCTGGACCTATAGGGGGCGCATCAGCCCCTTGTGTGCTGGTGTGTTCCTTTACTTGGCCCATTAAGCCCATATCTTTGCCGGGGTTTGCCCGGAACCCCTTCCGGTGACCCGGTATCACCCGGAACACTTCCGGTATCCGAATATAGCCTTCCAATATATGAATCTTTACCTCTCAACCATTTCGAGACTCCTCGTCATGTCTGTGATCTCATCCGGGACTCTGAACAAACTTCGGTACATCAAATCACATAACTCATAATACAAATCGTCATCGAACGTTAAGCGTGCGGACCCTACGGGTTCGAGAACTATGTAGACATGACCGAGACACATCTCCGGTTAATAACCAGTAGCGGAACCTGGATGCTCATATTGGCTCCTACATATTCTACGAAGATCTTTATCGGTCAAACTGCATAATGTTGTTCCCTTTGTCATCGGTGTGTTACTTGCCCGAGATTCGGTCGTCGGTATCATCATACCTAGTTCAATCTCATTACCGACAAGTCTCTTTACTCGTTCCGTAATGCATTATCCCGCAACTAGCTCATTAGTCACATTGCTTGCAAGGCTTATACTGATGAGCATTGCCGAGAGGGCCCAGAGATACCTCTCCGATACACGGAGTGACAAATCCTAATCATGATCTATGCCAACTCAACAAACACCATCAGAGACACCTGTAGAACATCTTTATAATCACCCAGTTATGTTGTGACGTTTGATAGCACACAAGGTGTTCCTCCGGTATTCGAGAGTTGCATAATCTCATAGTCAGAGGAACATGTATAAGTCATGATGAAAGCAATAGCAATAAAACTAAACGATCATTTATGCTAAGCTAACGGATGGGTCATGTCCATCACATCATTCTCTAATGATGTGATCCCATTCATCAAATGCCAACACATGTCTATGGTTAGGAAACTTAACCATCTTTGATTAATGAGCTAGTCAAGCAGAGGCATACTAGGGACACTCTATTTGCCTGTGTATTCATACATGTACTAAGTTTCCGGTTAATACAATTATAGCATGAATAATAAACATTTATCATGATATAAGGAAATATAAATAACAATTTTATTATTGCCTCTAGGGCATATTTCCTTCACTTTTGTCCTACCCTCCCGTGGCAGCGGGGTCCATATTGGAAACTAAGGGATATTAAGGCCTTCTTTTAATAGAGAACCGGAACAAAGCATTAACACATAGTGAATACATGAACTCCTCAAACTACGGTCATCACCGGGAGTGGGCCCGGTTGTTGTCACTCCGGGGTTGCCGGATCATTACCGTAGTAGGTGACTATAACTTGCAAGGTCGGATCTAAAACATGGATATAATGATGAATTCATAAATGATTCAGATCTGAAATCATGGCACCCGGGCCCAAAGTGACAAGCATTAAGCATGGCAAAGTCATAGCAACATCAATCTATGAACATAGTGGATACTAGGGATCAGACCCTAACAAAACTAACTCGATTACATGATGAATCTCATCCAACTCCTCACCAACCAGCGAGCCTACGAAGGAATTACTCACTCTCGGTGAGGAGCATCATGGAATTGGCGATGGAGAAGGGTTGATTATAACGAAGAACGAAGATCCCCCTCTTCGGAGCCCCAAACGGACTCTAGATCCGCCCTCCCGAGGAAGAACATGGCTTGGCGGCGGCTCCATCTCGTGGATCGTGATAATTCTTTCTCCCTGATTTTTTTTGAAATAATGTGATTTTATAGTATCGGGGGGTCATCAATGGGGCCACCAGGTGGGTACAACCCACCTGGGCGCGCCAGGAGAGGGGGGCGTGCCCTGGTGGGTTGTGCCCACCCAGGGACCCCTCTCCGGTGGGTCTTGGCTCCAAAAATTCTTATTATTGGTATAAAAAATCCTCAAAAAGTTTCATTCCATTCCGAGAACTTTTATTTCTGCAAAAAAACAACACCATGGCAATTCTGCTGAAAACATCGTCAGTCCGGGGTTAGTTTCATTCAAATCATGCAAATTAGAGTCCAAAACAAGAGGAAAAGCGTGAGAAAAAGTAGATATATTGGAGACGTATCACCGGGAAACCTGCATCTCCCCGACCCGGCGGCCTCACGCCATGCGATGGCCAATCATAGCCGTCGCGCGAGGCCGCCATGCGACGGCCAATCATAACCGTCGCTCGCGCGGCGGCCCGCCCATCGATCCACGTCACCCACCTCGCCGGCCTCGTCCCCGGCTGCGTCGGGCCGACTGCGTCAGGCTCCTCGGATGCCTCAACTCGGGTGTTGCTGCTTCGTTGGTCGCTCGGGCCTCGCTGCCTGGGCGCCGGCACTGCTTTGGCAGTCCGGGTGCCAGTGCTGACACGCTTGTCCGCACGATGTTCCATGCCATCCGTCGTCGCCGACCTCATCCCGGACTCCGCCGCCACCACTCCTCCACCGAGAGGTGTCCCCGACCTAGCGCGCGATCGGCTTAATCACCCGTTCGCCACCGCGATCCGCCCCATCTACGCCGCGTGACCAACCTGGGCCGTTGGTTGCACGCGCCTCCGCAGGTCCTGCAAAGATTGTCCTCGAGTTCAGCGCGCCTTTCCACTGATCGAGCAACGGGCCGCCGCTGCATCGCCCCATCGTGCCGCAGCGCCGCCGCCCCGTGGTTCTCCTCGCGGCTGCATCGACTCGTGCGTCGCCGCTGCGTCGCCCCTACAGGCTGTACTGCTGGGATACGCGGTCCCAGCCGCCGCCCTGAGGCCGTCCCCGTGGCTGCACCGACTCGTAAATCACCGTTGTGTCGCCCCTTCGGGACGCAGTGTCGCGGCCCGCGGTCCCCGCCGCCGCCCCGAGGTCTTCCCGTCGTCGCCCCGACCCGCCTGCCGCCACTACATCGCCCCTTCGGGCCCTAGCGCCACGGCCCGCGGTCCACTTCGCCGTCCCCGCGCGTCGACTTCCCGTGGTATACGCCGCGTCGTCTTTCTTTGGTGCGGGAACACTACCGTTCGCACTGGTCTTCGTCATGCTGTCGGGTTCTTCGCCTACTTCGAGCACCGCCACCATACTTCTAACCTAGCCGCCACCGCTGCCGTCAGGCCGCCGCCGCAGCCGCTACCTCCGTAGCTGCCGCCACCGCCCGTCCACCCCGTTCGTCTTCGTCTAGCACTAGCCCGTCGCCAGTGTCGCCGTCATCTATCCTGACCACTTCGTCTACCCGGACCACCGTTGGTGACATCGGCCCCGCGCCGATGGACGCCGCAATTGTTGTCGAGTTCTTCTCTGCTGGCCCCTCCGACTTCTTCGACATGGAGCACAACTCGTGCAGGTCCCTCGTCTACGCATGCCCGGTGCTGGCAACACCGATGCGTGCCTTCATCCACGGCGTGTCCCCGGGCCTGGCAAGCCTGGTCAGCGCTTCGTCGACTTCGTCTTCGTCCATCTACGCATGCGCGGTGCTGGCAACACCGGTGCGTGCCTTCGTCCACGATGTGTCCTCGGGCTTGGCAAATCCGCCACGACGTGTCGTCAACAACATCTTCTTCCCGGCGCACCACTACTTCGACACCACTGCGTCCATACTAACTTGGCGCCCCTTGCGCCCGCGGTTCCACGACGACTTCCACGACACCGGCTACTTCGACATCGACCACGACATTCTTCGCACGGCTACCTCGATCACGGCTCCACCACCCACGCTCTCGGCTACATCAGCAAACAGCACAAAGGGCCACCGCCTGCTTGAGCAACCTCGTCGGGTTTCACTCCAGCCACGACTGCGCGATGCATCGACCGTTACGACTGTGGGGGTGTGTCCGTCGGCTTGCCTTTGGATTCTTCTCCAGTCTCACCGTCTGCGTCACTACCTTTGCGACTGCGGGGGGATGTTGAGTATAAGGATTATTAGGAAGTATATGATAGACTAGGATTTGGTCCTGCCTTGTCTTGTACTCTAAGTTGGTCTTTGTACTCCTATATATACCCACGAGACTCAAGCAATACAATAAACTATTCCACCAATCCTCTCTCTTCTAACAGGTAGCAATGAAAGCAACCTGTCTAGTGCCGTCTAACAAAAACCCACCCTAAGTAGCACAAACCCTTACAGTAGCATCCTTACAAAAGTTAGAAAAAAATACATTCAAATCCATACCATTCATCTAGTTTAACATGAAAACACAGATCTCGCAGCTTTTGTCGATGCAAATAGTACGTGCGGCGGCTCAGTGAGGGGACTGTAATTTCGTGGCAAGAGGAGCTTTACTTCAGGAAAAAAAGGGAGGAAAAGCGGGCCAAGGAGCATAGCAAACGATGATGAGAGTCTCACTGTAAAAAGAAGAAAAAAGAGTAAAAGAGAAAGAAAAAGGAAAAGAAGGAAGGGCAGCAGTGAAACTGCCAAAGCGACGACCCCGTACATGGGGGAGCGGGACGGTCCTCGGGGCGACCAGCGAGCCCACCCTGTCATTTACCCATCAGTGCACTAACCATTACTACCATCCCTGGTCTGGTCATTAGTGCCCGGCTGCCAGCCTAGCGACCGCCGTGTGTACTCCGGCATCCAATCCCAAGCCCACGCCGCTCGCCCCATTCGCAGCGGCGAGCAGTCGCCGCCGCTCTCATCTCTCCCTCACCCCCCGGCTCGCTCGGCCTCGTCGGTAGATAGAAGGCGAGTGAGCTCGGCTTGCAACGGGAAGCACGCATGCGCCAAGCGAATCAATCCCCGGCCCGTCCTCCTCCGCTTATCCGCGCTGAGGTGAAACCCCCAACCTTGGTTACCCTGCTATTTCACCTGGTTTCTTCTTAACCACCGCCCCCAGCTGCTGCTGCTACTGCTCTAGTTGTAGATTAGTTGTTGTGCTTGGAGCGAATTCGGATTCATCCGTGGCGGCTATTCTACGGGGCCATTCTCTTGTATTAAAAGACCCAAGGGAATGAATGTGTTCAACACTGATGTTTTTTTTCCACCGAGTCAATGGACCATTGACCTAGTCTAGTAGTTTAGTTGTTCTTTTTTTTAGCACATGACTGACAATGGAGTGAATCATCATCAAGTTTTTTAAGATGTCATCAATTTAGCTCTTCTTTCCTTGCTGAGAATGAACAATTTACTAATTCTTACCACACAATGTCCAAACCCCTCTGTACATTTTAAATGCCCTGTATGAACTACTACTATTACATATACTGTACTCATACTCAGGTATTTTCTTCAGGGCCGTCAGGTTGACCACGCTGAGGAGACACTGAGATTTTCAGAGATGGTATGCCCCAACGTTTCTTGGGGATGCCTTCTTCTACTGCTCTGTTTTGCTTGGACGGGAGATGCAGATTACATGAAGTACAAGGATCCAAAGCAGCCTGTCAACACCAGAATCAAGGACCTTATTGGTAGAATGACTCTTGCTGAAAAAATTGGCCAGATGACGCAGATTGAGCGTTCGGTTGCATCTGCAGACGTCATGAAAAATTACTTCATAGGTACGTTCTGTGACAGCTCCTAGCTTCCTGCAGTAAAGGCTTAGTGCGAGGATGTTGTTCGGTAGCTCACACATGTTTGCTACCCTGCATCCGGAGTAGTTGTTTGGAGGTTAACAGCAGAAAGCTTTAACACCACATAGCTAGAGTCATCACTGTGGCATTGCCATGTCCAAGCTGTGATTATGCAACCTTTTCATCACCCTTAAATGAGGCAATTCAATTTCTAATCCCGAAATTTTATTATGTTCTCTAGGTAGCATCTTAAGTGGTGGTGGGAGTGTCCCTGCTCCTCAGGCCACACCTGCAATGTGGGTCAACATGGTAAATGAATTCCAGAAAGGTGCCTTGGCAACACGTCTGGGAATTCCTATGATTTATGGGATTGATGCTGTTCATGGTAATAACAACGTCTACAACGCCACCATATTCCCTCACAACGTTGGGCTTGGAGCTACAAGGCAACTCTCTAACAATATACATTTTATTTAATGTAAACGCATGGCTGTGTGTGAAACAACAGGCTTCCTAAATGGCCATTTTGTTAAAAATAAAATGACAGTGCTTGGCTGCTTGCCTTGCAATTAAATTCGCTAAAATGTTCAATGAGCATTTCATCTCCATGTGGCAAGTAGCAACATAAATTCTGTCCAGCAAAACACCCAAAGATGGTAAAAAAAATGGGTAGCTATATCTTGGAACGGAATTGTATAACTATTTTATCTCTTTATATATTTTGTTTATTAGGGATCCTGACCTAGTAAAGAGGATTGGCGAAGCAACTGCTCTTGAAGTACGCGCAACAGGCATCCCATATACCTTTGCTCCATGCATTGCAGTAAGCACAATACGGTGTTTCTTGCTTTATTAGGTGTTACATCTGCAGTGGAACAGTTATGAGTGTACTCTTGGTACACTAAAAGTTATGTTGATTGGAAATGCTTCTTGTATATATAGGTTTGCAGAGATCCAAGATGGGGTCGATGCTATGAGAGCTACAGTGAAGACCATAAGATTGTTCAGCAGATGACAGATATTATCCTTGGTCTGCAAGGAGAGATCCCAGTGAATCATACCAAAGGAGTTCCTTATGTTGCCAAGTAAGATATTCTTTCTCAGTGTTAATGTATATGGTAGTTAAGATGTGAGCCAATCTGTAGGCATCTGCATTTGATGCATGAAACTGTACTTTGAACTGACAGGTAATCTGCCTAGATGGACATTCTGTTAGTAATTCAACTTTTTATGGCAAGCAGCATTTCCTGCCTAGTGAAATATCTACTACATGGTTCGAGAACAGTTTAGGGATATAATCATTATCAATGTCTTGCAGCTTGAATGCTTTCTATCTTATGTATCAGCTTATGGATTTTTACAGGAATAAAGTTGCTGCTTGTGCTAAACATTTCGTTGGTGATGGTGGAACGCATAATGGAATCAATGAGAACAACACGATCATTGACGTGCACGGACTGCTAGGCATTCACATGCCACCATATTATGACTCCATTATCAAGGGTGTCGCTACTGTTATGGTTTCATATTCAAGCGTTAATGGTGAAAAAATGCATGCCAATCATGATCTAGTCACTGGCTACTTGAAATCCAAACTGCGCTTCAGAGTTAGTGCTAATCTGCAATTTATTTAACATTCCTCTGCTGTTGTCGTAAACTGACTTCAGAATGGTGACGGATTGCAGGGTTTTGTGATATCTGACTGGCTAGGAATAGACAGGATAACCTCACCAGCTGGTGCAAACTATACTTACTCTGTGCAAGCTGGAATAAATGCTGGTATTGATATGGTATGTTTTTTTGAGAACACACTTGCTTATTATTATTATTTTGCTAGCTACAAAAAATATGTTTACTTGTTTGTTGTTCAAAAAGTATCTGGTTCCAGATGGAGAAGTGCCCATAACATACCCCTCTACTTTTGATCTGAATTTGTCCGCATAATTAGTTTGGACTCCATTTCTTGCATCTAAGATCACAACCCAAGATCACCTAAATGAAGCCTCATTCTTTGTACTCAACGTTGATTGCCAACCTTAGCCGCGTAATATCAGCTGCTCAGAGGTACTATCTGTAATGTGGTACTGCAACATGAAGTGTTTAGTACCTACTGAGTAGCAACGACTCTGATTTTTAATCGAAATAATCTAGACAAACGTTGGCCCTGCAGTAACTTCTTTCATTCCATTCCAGGTTATGGTCCCTTTCAATTACACCGAGTTCATTGAGGATGCAACATCTCTTGTTAACAAGCGTATCATCAGTATGAGCAGAATTGATGATGCTGTGAGTCGCATCCTTCGAGTGAAATTTACAATGGGCCTCTTCGAGAACCCTTTAGCTGATCTTAGCTTTGCAGATCAGCTTGGAAAGAAGGTTCATGATCTACAACATGTTTTTTAATACTTCTATAAAAAAAGTGTGGAAATATACCTAGAACTAAGTAACTGAGTAATTAAATTTAACAGGAGCACAGGGAATTGGCTAGAGAAGCTGTCAGGAAATCACTTGTTCTATTGAAAAATGGCAACACTCCTAATCAACAATTCCTGCCTCTCCCAAAGAAAGCTAGTAAGATCCTCGTAGCTGGAAGTCACGCTAGCAATTTAGGCTACCAGTGTGGTGGATGGTCAATTCAATGGATGGGGGGAAGTGGAGATATTACAGCTGGTACGTGCTTTTAATATGCCTTTGGTTGCTCTGGTCCTTGAGTTCATTAAAGACAGAATTTCAATATTTTAGATTACTGCCTGCCAAACTTATACCCTGGTTGGAACAGATGGTTGCTTAGTGAATTCGAATTGTCAATTTTGAAGTATCCCTTCGGAATATTTAAACTGACGTTTATATAACTTTGACGGTCATGATTTTATTCTTTTCAGGAACAACAATCCTTGATGCCATAAAGTCCACCGTTGGTGATGCAACACCTGTAGTCTACTCTGAGAACCCTGATGACAGCTTCATGAAGAACAACGAGTTTTCATTTGCTATTGTTGTTGTTGGCGAGCCACCATATGCGGAAACAGTAGGCGATAACACTGATCTGACTATCCTAGACCCTGGTCCAGACACAATCCGAACCGTCTGTTCGGCAGTTAAATGCGCAGTGGTTGTCGTCTCTGGACGGCCTGTCGTCATTGAACCATATCTTCCTCTGATGGAAGCGCTTGTTGCCGCCTGGCTTCCTGGCACAGAAGGGCAGGGTGTCGCTGATGTGCTATTTGGGGACTACGGCTTCACCGGAAAGCTTTCGCGCACTTGGTTCAAGTCTGTAGACCAGCTGCCCATGAATTTTGGAGACCCACACTATGACCCGCTCTTCCCTTTCGGCTTCGGGTTGGCAGTAAATTCATCACAGCCAGGGTAAATAACTTCATCACTCACACTAGTGAAACAATGCTACAGGCCTAGTTTGAACTACTTTCTGTAATTTGATATCTTTCGTCTTGTTTGCCGTTTCAGGTTCTCGGGCGCCAGAAGCCGCGGAGATAAGAAGGAAATTAGGGTATGGGCCGTGTTGAGTTTGCTACTGTCAATGATGCTAGCTTGGGCATAGGTGTATTTCACCACGAAGCTGCTCTTTTGTAGCAGTAGCATGATCAATCAATCCCCTTGTTAGGGATCCTTGGTCCACATGGATATTATTCCCTGCAGATGGTGTTATGCTAACCTAGGTCATCGGGTAGATTTGTTGATTCATCAAATTATCTTTGGTTCACGTGATCACGTCTTGTATTTGTTTTTAATCTAGCGATGAGGACAAAGTAGTAAGATTAATTAAAACATGCAAGTCCTGTTGGATAATGAATTACAGCAGTACATTCAGCTTCGAGTTGAATCATTGCACATAAATTTCCTACGAAATTTCATACAGAACTTGATTCCTTGAAAATTCATCGGAAAATCCTTGAACCCAAAGATGGTCTACGATTTACCGCGGAATCTGTCATAACTGTGAGGCAGTAGAGAATACCATGGGCAAGGTGGCAACTCCGACGGACGTCCGTCGGCCGCCACCTTGCAGCGCATCACCTTGTCGAGGGTGTTGCCGCCGAGGTAGCCCCACCGCCGGCCTTCACCGGTCTCCCTGTAGACCGCCACGTCGACGTCGAGCTCCACCCGCCCCGAGCGGCGCCACTCCGACGCCATGCGCTCCCCGAGAGCCCCACGCCGTCGGCCCTGGCCACCACCTCCACGCCCCTCCCCCAGGGCTCCCGGGAGACGCAGCCGCGCGGCTCCACGCGCGCCCAGCCGAGCGCGACGCCGGAGTAGGTCAGGACCACCTCGGCGCGGTCGGCGCACGTCTTGTTCATGCGCAGCGTGAGGTTGAACGCCGGTGAGACCACGCGGCCGGGCCTGGCCGGGTCGATGCCCTCGTAGCCAGCGACGCCGACGGAGAACGACACGACGTTGGCCTGCTCCATGTAGTACACGGGGAAAAGCATGAGCGCCACCAGTGCAACAGAAAATACCACAAGCAACAAGAGCCTTTCTTTGTCGCTGAACCTCGCCGCCGGCGCGTTGCCCAGCACCGGCGCCTCGTCGTCGTCGTCGCCGCGCGGGTCGGAAGGGATGGCACGGTAGGCGGCCTGCTCCAGGTCGAAGTCCATGCTTCGATCTTGGTTGTCCTGAATCTTTTTTCTAGTCTTCACGATTGAGAGCCCAACTCCTGCATCACGATTCACGAATATATATCGGCCAGGAGTCCCGAGGCAGTCCGTTTGGGCAGCGACGGGATATATCTGGATCTGAACAGAACTTCCTCGCGTGTAGGGATCGAGATCCTCACGTATTTTAAACGGCTGCATCCATCTACTCGGAGCTATCGTAGCCCCTTCGTAACCCCTTCGTAGGTCTAGGATTATTGATCATTAACTAGTAAATATGCGTGTGCGTTGCAACAAGAGACAAAAAATCATGGCTAACCAAATAAGTATGACTCAATATCTTGACACATGAGCGTACTCTATTTTAACACTGTGGCTCACCATGTTGCTATTTTTTTCCTCACCCTACTGGATGGTGGTTGCGATGTCCACGTGATCATAATGCATTCGATGTGGTAAATCCCAAGCCTATGAGTTTGCCAGTGCATGCCACATTTGTCATTATGTTGCGCAAGGAAACGTTTAAAACTTTAAAAACAAATCTCATTAACTACGTACTACTCCCAATGTCAAGACATATAAAGACTTTCAAAAAACTAATCGAATCCTAAACATAAAATACTTTTGAATCAGTGAACAGTTTTTCGAATCGACAAACATGTTTTTTTGAAATTTTTTATTTTCTTAAAAAAGTAATGAACATTACTTTTGTTTACAAACTTTTTAAATGTATGAAACGGTTTCAAATTCATTAACATTTTTTGACTCAACAAAATTTTTTTGAATCGATGATTTTTTTTAAAATTGGGGAACAAATTTTAAAAATCATTTTTTCTGAACATTTTCTAAAATGTTATGGCCATTTTTTTTCAGATTTCCGAATACGTTTTGACTACATGATCATTTTTTCAAAATCATGCACTTGATTTTATTTCCTGACCATTTTTCCAAATTGTGATTTTTTTATAATATTGCGAACAATTTTGCAAAACGACTAACATTTTTTGAATCTGCAATTTTTTTATGATTTTCTAAACATTTTTGAATTCACATATATTGTATGATTTCTGAAACATTTTGTTTGAAAACTCGTAACTTTAGAATATTAGATCCTGAATTAATTTAAAGAAAAAAGAAAACAGAAAAAACAAAAAAGTAAAATCAGAAGAAACAGGGGAGTAAAGCCCCGCACATGGGCCGGCCCATGAATGCACATGGGCCGGCCCATGAATGATTTTCTAAACATTTTTGAATTCACATATATTGTATGATTTCTGAAACATTTTGTTTGAAAACTCGTAACTTTAGAATATTAGATCCTGAATTAATTTAAAGAAGAAAGAAAACAGAAAAAACAAAAAAGTAAAATCAGAAGAAACAGGGGAGTAAAGCCCCGCACATGGGCCGGCCCATGAATGCATAGATGGGTCATGCGTGAGAAAAGAAAGATAAAAAATTGTTGACGCTAGGGATCGAACTTGAGCCTCGTCGCTAGAGGAGCAATAGGCCAACCACCCTGCTACTCATCACTCATTGACTACTGCTCGTCTCGCAGCTATAAAACAGCGTGGGAGGCGGCGATTTTTAGTATCGTTTTCCACTTACGGGTGGCATTGGTGGGTAATTTTTACCAACATGGAGGGTAATTTTAACGACGGACAACCAGAAGCGATAGCCGCTTTATTAGTAGGTAAAGATAAAGATACTCCAACTATTGCCAACTATTGCTCGGCGGCCTCGTCAGCTCGGACCTAGCATCCATCCATGGATGAACGTCAAAGTTTCGAACAGAGACATCCTGTGCTCGCGGCGGTGCTGCTCGGATCCGTTGTGCTCGCTGCGACCCTCATGACCATCCTCGCCATCACGCTCGAGTCCACCCCGCCCGAGTTCTCCGCGACCGTCTCCAGCTTCGATGGCCTCGACCGGCGCGCCGGCGCGCCGGCGCGCCGCCCACCTTCCACGTCGACCTGCGCGTCAAGAACGGCAACGTGTGGCGGCACTGCTTCGAGCTGGCGGGCGCGGTGGTGGAGTACGACGGCGTGCCCCTCGCCAGCGCCGATCTCGACGAGCTCTGCGTCCTGACACGGAACGTCCTGAACGTGTCCTTCGTGGCCACTGGCGAGGGGCTAGGGATGCCCGACCAACTATACGAGCGCGTCGACGGCCTCCGCCGGCGGCAGGAGCGCATGCCGTTGGCGGTGCGGCTGACGCTGGAGGAGAAGGATACCGTAAAGCAGGTACTGTTGGAAATATGAGCAAATTACTACAAGATTTAATCCGAATAAACAGAATATAAATCATGACCACAGCAACAGAGATTAAACTAATCATGCGAACTAGCATAGCAGATGAACATATCACATCTAGGGCACATACTAGAAACATGAATTCTACCACGATCTCGAACAGGAAGGATAGAATCACATACGATGCAGCGGGTGCAGCACCGCCGGCGTTGATGTTGTCGCCCATGTCGTCGAGGATGAGGTTGCCGAGGTCGGGGAAGAAGTCGTCGTTCACGAAGTCGTCGCTGCCAGCAGTCGCGCGAGTGCGCTCCCCAAAAAGCTGATCGCCCCTCACCCGTACAGGATCACGAGAGGCGGGGTTCCGGAGGCCTGCTGTCCCTTCTCGCGGTGCATGACGGAAGGAGGGATGGAGAAGACTAGCTTGGTGGCGCAATGATCTGGAACGGTGATGAGAAACCATACGAAGCGGCGGCTAGGGTAGACGTCTGCCTGACTATATATTGCGGGCCGGGTAGGTCGAGGGAGTAAACCCCATGTCCGAGTCATCACGATCCAAAAGAATCGGAAACGGTTCAGTAATTAACGCGTCCGTTAATTATTAGACAACGTGCATAGCTCTGTCCTCGGCTCGGCTCAATCCCGCAACCCGCGGCGCGTCGTGACGAGGCGTGGCGTGGCGTGGCGTGGCGAGGCGAGCGAGGAGGAGGAGCGCGCGTGTAGGTATCCTCTTCTCATGCTCATACAAGTGGTAGAAGAGCTCACCTTATAAAGAGGTGCAACTCTCTCTCAACTTCCAAGGTGGGACTAAACTTTAGCCTCACTCACTCCACTCACATGTGTGCATGAATGGGCCAAGAGAATTTCAGAATTTTAGTTGGGCTTTGGGCCAAAGGCCTACTAGCAAAATTCCAACAATCCCCCACAAAGTCTCATTGGCACATCTCATCATTTAGTTCCAAAACATTGTTTTATATATCAGTGCTTAGTGGAGACTCTGAAGTTGAACTTCCACTTAGAAATTTATGCTACACTAGATCACAACTTGAATAGTGGACTATGCCTTGAACTACAAGTTTTCTGTGAAACTAGTTTCACACAAATTCTTGACCGATACTGGGCTGCCACAAGGCTTCCCCGCGGGTGGAGCGTATACGTCATACTCCAGGGCCTTTCATGAATTTATCAGAGAACACCCAATTCTCACAGACTGCGACGTTGACAGTCAAATTCATATAGGTGTGTTCCTCAGAAGATGTTCTGCAGGACAACATCTCTGCTTACCCGAATAAGCCACTTGGAACACATTAAGATAAGTATCAACCTGCCATGCAGATCAGGAGAGTATTGCATCTTCACGGAGTGGGATAATCAATATAGGGATACTCTCCCCCCAGCTGACCAACAGCTTGTCTCCCACTTCTACTTCACGGGATCTCCGATCACATAGAGTGGGTTACCACTATGGACAACTCATGCGGTGGGTCTCAAACCCATCTCCATCGATGCATTATCTATCACATTACGTGATAGACCCTTTGTGAAGGGATCTGCCAAGTTTTTTAACGTTTGGATATAATCCAACGTAATAACTTCGGAGTTCCTCAATTTTCTGACAGATGTTAATCTCCTCTTCACATGCCTTGAGGACTTCATATTGTTCTTAGAACTGTTTATCTTGACGATCACAGTTTGATTATCACAGTTCATCAGGATAGGGGGTATTGGTTTTTCAACCATAGGTAAGTACATCAAGAGTTCACGAAGCCACTCTGCTTCAACAGTGGCAGTGTCTAATGCTGTGAGTTCTGCTTCCATAGTTGACCTCGTTAAGATGGTCTGCTTGCAAGACTTCCAGGAAACAGAGCCACCACCAAGTGTAAAAACATAACCACTTGTGGCCTTAATCTCATCAGCATCAGATATCCAGTTTGAGTCACTATAACCCTCCGGTACCCTTGGATACCCGGTGTAGTGAATCCCATAGCTCGCAGTGCCTTTCAAATAGCGCATAACTCTCTCAAGCGCATGCCAATGATCATCTCCCGGTTTTGACACAAACCGACTCAGCTTGCTCACAGCAAAAGAGATGTCAGGTCTCGTGGCACTCGCCAAATACATAAGCGAGCCAATAATCTGAGAATACCTCAGTTGATCTCTAGCAATCCGTCGATTCTTTCTAAGCAACACACTAGCATCATATGGAGTTGGAGAAGGCGTGCAGTCGCTATACCCAAAACGACTCAAGACCTTTTCCACATAATGAGACTGAAGTAGTGTGATCCCACCATTCTCATCTCTCAACAGCTTGATGTTTAAGATAACATCAGCTACTCCTAGATCCTTCATCTCAAAACAGCGAGATAAGAAATCCTTAACCTCCTTGAATAAATCAAGTTCGGTTCCAAAGATCAATATGTCATCGACATACAGACAAAGAATAACTCCTTCGCCCCCACCATAGCGATAGTACACGCACTTGTCACCATCGTTTACTACAAAGCCGGCAACAGCTAATGTTCTTTCGAACTTCTCATGCCACTCCTTAGGAGCTTGTTTAAGGCCATATAAAGACTTTAATAACTTGCACACCTTTCCTTCCTGACCAGGTACTACAAAACCATCTGGCTGATCCATGTAAATTTCCTCCTTCAACTCTCCATTAAGGAAAGCCGTCTTAACGTCCATGTGAGGCAGCCAGTGATAGTAGCACCCGAATTGTGGTCAGTCTAGCCACGGGTGAGTAAGTATCAAAGAAGTCTTCACCTTCTTTCTGGGTATAACCCTTGGCCACAAGCCGTGCCTTGTACTTTTCAATCGTACCATCAGGTCTAAGCTTCTTCTTGAACACCCACTTACATCCTACAGGTTTGCACCCATATGGACGGTCAGTGATCTCCCAGGTACCGTTAGCTAAGATGGAATCCATCTCGCTACGTACAGCTTCCTTCCAGTAGTCAGCATCAGGAGATGCATAGGCTTCTGAAATAGTCCTGGGTGTGTCATCCACGAGGTACACAATGAAATCATCACCAAAAGACTTTGCAGTCCTCTGTCTGTTACTCCTCACAGGAGTTCCACTCAACAGGATTCTCAACGTGTTCCATCGCAATGGTGGGTTCAGGAATTACAGTGAATTCCTCACTAGATGGAGTAGGTATCTCCTGATTTGATGAACTCGACATATCCTTCATAGGAAATATGTCCTCAAAGAAAGTTGCATCATTTGATTCCATAATCGTACCAACATGCATGTCGGATACCTCAGATTTTATTATCAAAAATCTATAGCCGATGCTATGAAAAGCATAGCCCGGAAGAACACAATCCACGGTTTTTGGTCCAAGCTTGCGCTTCTTGGGAATTGGTATATTGACTTTCGCCTAACAACCCCAAGTACGTAGGTAAGAGAGTTTCAACCTTTTCCTTTCCCATTCCTCAAATGGAGTCATGGTCTTATGCTTTGTGGGAACTCGGTTTAGGACATGACACGCAGGCATTGGCGCCTCCCCCCACCATTCCTTGGATAGACCCGAAGTGTCTAACATGGTGTTAACCATATCAGTGAGAGTTCGGTTCTTTCTTTCGGCTACCCCATTTGACTGGGGTGAGTAGGGAGGCGTCCTCTCATGGATTATACCATGTTCCGCACAAAACAGATCAAATTCATTGGAAAAATACTCTCCACCACGATTGGACCTAAGCCGTTTAATTTTTCGATCAAGTTGGTTCTCTGCCTCAGCTTTATAGTTTTTAAAGAAAGTCAAAGCCTCATCTTTTGATTTCAGAAGATACACATAACAATTCTAGTGGAGTCATCAATCAACGTCATGAAGTATCTCTTTCCACCTTTTGTCAACACGCCATTCATCTCACAAAGATCAGAATGTATAAGCTCTAGTGGCACCAAGTCTCTTGCCTCTGCAGTCTTATGGGACTTGCGAGGTTGCTTAGCTTGCACACATACTTGGCACTTGGAGCCTTTGACAGTAGAGATTTTCGGAATTAAATTCATATTGGCTAACCGCGTCATGCAACCAAAGTTAATATGACAAAGTCGTGAATGCCAAATATCAGACTCATTATTGTGGCAAACATTATTAATAACTTTAGTGCAAATATCTGACAAAGATAGGCGGAACAAGCCTCCGCACTCATAGCCTTTTCCAACAAATTGTCCACACTTAGAAATTACAAATTTATTGGATTTGAAAACCAACTTAAAACCATCTCGACATAAACGGGAACCGCTAAAGAGATTTTTATTGATGGACGGCACATGATGAACGTTCTTCAGACGCACAGTCTTCCCCGAAGTAAACTTCAGATCGACCGTACCAACACCTCGAACGATGGCATGTGACCCGTTCCCCATCAGCACGGGTGAAGTCCCTGTTGCCTGGTAAGAAGAAAACATGGAGGCGTCAGCTCAAACATGTACATTGGCACCGGTGTCAATTAACCAATCAGGGGATTGAAATACTGAAAGGATGGTAGGAAAAATACCGTACCCTGATTCCTTCATATCAGTATCACCAATGACAACATTAGCGGACTTGCCGCTCTTCTCATGTTCGCGCTCCTCAAAGCGGTTAGGACACTTTGGAGCCCAGTGATTAGGATCACCGCAGACATGGCAAAGTCCCTTCCCCTTCTTATGAGAATTCTTCTTGAAGTTGGTAGAATGTGATGGCTTATCAAACTTGCCTTTGCCCTGAGTTTTGTTCTTATTGTTTCTGTACTTGTTGGGCTGGGAGTTCTTCTTCTGTACCATGTGGGCACTAGAACCTCCCTCAGCAACTCGAGCACGTGTGTCCTTTGCTCTCGCCTTCTCTTCAACATCAAGAGTACCAATGAGATCCGCAACGGAAAACTCCCGTCTCTTGTGTTTCAGGGAAGTAGCAAAATTGTTCCACGAAGGCGGAAGCTTGGCAATGATGCCTCCGGCAACATACAATTGAAGTACTCAAGTTCTTTTGCGAGCGACTGTATCTCATGAGCCTGCTGTACAACAGGGCGCTCATCAGTCATCTTGTAGTCATAGAATTGCTCCATGACGTACAACTCGCTGCCGGCGTCCGAGGCACCAAACATGGCCTCGAGCGCAGCCCACATGTCCTTGACATTGTCAAACGACATATATGAATCCACAATGGAGTCATCAAGAACACTCAGAAGAGCGCCTTTAAAGAGGGTATCGATCTTCTCAAAAGCTTCCAGCTGTGCTGGATTAAGATCACCCTCAGGCTTGCCCTTGGTGGCATCATAGCAGCCCATGGTCTGAAACCAGTAGACTGCTCTTGTGCGCCACCTCTTATATTGCGCCCCTTAAAGGCAGGCGGTTTGAGATGCGCAGCAAAACCACTCGGAGTAAATTGCCTATAATCAGGTTTTTGGATTGTTGGAAATATGAGCAAATTACTACGAGATTTAATCCGAATAAATAGAATATAAATCATGACCATAGCAGCAGAGATTAAACTAATCATGCGAACTAGCATAGCAGATGAACATATCACATCTAGGGCACATACTAGAAACATGAATTCTACCATGATCTTGAACAGGAAGGATAGAATCACATACGGTGCAGCGGGTGCAGCACCGCCGGCGTTGATGTTGTCGCCCATGTCGTCGAGGATGAGGTTGCCAAGGTCGGGGAAGAAGTCGTCGTTCACGAAGTCATCGCTGCCAGCAGTCGCGCGAGTGCGCTCCCCAAAAACCTGATCGCCCCTCTCCCGTACAGGATCACGAGAGGCGGGGTTCCGGAGGCCTGCTGTCCCTTCTCGCGGTGCATGACGGAAGGAGGGATGGAGAAGACTAGCTTGGCAGCGTAATGATCTGGAACGGTGATGAGAAACCATACGAACCGACGGCTAGGGTAGACGTCTGCCTGACTATATATTGCAGGCCGGGTAGGTCATGGGAGTAAACCCCACGTCCGAGTCATCACGATCCAAAAGAATCGGAAACGGTTTAGTAATTAACGCGTCCGTTAATTATTACTTAATGACTCATTAATTTTCCCATGCAGCAAAAATATAGACAACGTGCATAGCTCTGTCCTTGGCTCGGCTCAATCCCGCAACCCGCGGTGCGTCGTGACAAGGCGTGGCGTGGCGAGGCGAGCGAGGAGGAGGAGCGCGCGTGTAGGTATCCTCTTCTCATGCTCATACAAGTGGTAGAAGAGCTCACCTTATAAAGAGGTGCAACTCTCTCTCAACTTCCAAGGTGGGACTAAACTTTAGCCTCACTCACTCCACTCACATGTGTGCATGAATGGGCCAAGAGAATTTCAGAATTTTAGTTGGGCTTTGGGCCAAAGGCCTACTAGCAAAATTCCAACAATCCCCCACAAAGTCTCATTGGCACATCTCATCATTTAGTTCCAAAACATTGTTTTATATATCGGTGCTTAGTGGAGACTGTGAAGTTAAACTTCCACTTAGAAATTTATGCTACACTAGATCACAACTTGAATAGTGGACTATGCCTTGAACTACAAGTTTTTTGTGAAACTAGTTTCACACAAATTCTTGACCGATACTGGGCTGCCGCAAGGCTTCCCCGCGGGTGGAGCGTATACATCATACTCCAGGGCCTTTCATGAATTTATTAGAGAACACCAAATTCTCACAGACTGCGACGTTGACAGTCAAATTCATATAGGTGTGTTCCTCAGAAGATGTTCTGGAGGACAACATCTCTGCTTACCCGAATAAGCCACTTGGAACACATTAAGATAAGTATCAACCTGCCATGCAGATCAGGAGAGTATTGCATCTTCACGGAGTGGGATAATCAATATAGGGATACTCTCCTCCCAGCTGACCAACAGCTTGTCTCCCACTTCTACTTCACGGGATCTCCGATCACATAGAGTGGGTTACCACTATGGACAACTCATGCGGTGGGTCTCAAACCCATCTCCATCGATGCATTATCTATCACATTACGAGATAGACCCTTTGTGAAGGGATCTACCAAGATTTTCGACGTTTGGATATAATCCAACGTAATAACTCCAGAGTTCCTCAATTTTCTGACAGATTTTAATCTCCTCTTCACATGCCTTGAGGACTTCATCTTGTCCTTAGAACTATTTATCTTGACGATCACAGTTTGATTATCACAGTTCATCAGGATAGGGGGTATTGGTTTTTCAACCATAGGTAAGTCCATCAAGAGTTCACGAAGCCACTCTGCTTCAACAGTGGCAGTGTCTAATGCTGTGAGTTCTGCTTCCATAGTTGACCTCGTTAAGATGGTCTGCTTGCAAGACTTCCAGGAAAAAGCGCCACCACCAAGTGTAAAAACATAACCACTTGTGGCCTTAATCTCATCAGCATCAGATATCCAGTTTGAGTCACTATAACCCTCCAGTACCCTTGGATACTCGGTGTAGTGAATCCCACAGCTCGCGGTGCCTTTCGAATAGCGCATAACTCTCTCAAGCGCATGCCAATGATCATCTCCCGGTTTTGACACAAACCGACTCAGCTTGCTCACATCAAAAGAGATTGCAGGTCTCGTGGCACTCGCCAAATACATAAGCGAGCCAATAATCTGAGAATACCTCAGTTGATCTCTAGCAATCCGTCGATTCTTTCGAAGCAACACACTAGCATCATATGGAGTTGGAGAAGGCGTGCAGTCGCTATACCCAAAACGACTCAAGACCTTTTCCACATAATGAGACTGAAGCAGTGTGATCCCACCATTCTCATCTCTCAACAGCTTGATGTTTAAGATAACATCAGCTACTCCTAGATCCTTCATCTCAAAACAGCGAGATAAGAAATCCTTAACCTCCTTGATTAAATCAAGTTTGGTTCCAAAGATCAATATGTCGTCGACATACAGACAAAGAATAACTCCTTCGCCCCCACCATAGCGATAGTACACGCACTTGTCACCATCGTTTACTACAAAGCCGGCAGCAGTTAATGTTCTTTCGAACTTCTCATGCCACTCCTTAGGAGCTTGTTTAAGGCCATATAAAGACTTTAATAACTTGCACACCTTTCCTTCCTGACCAGGTACTACAAAACCATCTGGCTGATCCATGTAAATTTCCTCCTTCAACTCTCCATTAAGGAAAGCCGTCTTAACGTCCATTTGATGGACGAGAAGACCATGTGAGGCAGCCAGTGATAGTAGCACCCGAATTGTGGCCAGTCTAGCCACGGGTGAGTAAGTATCAAAGAAGTCTTCACCTTCTTTCTGGGTATAACCCTTGGCCACAAGCCGTGCCTTGTACTTTTCAATCGTACCATCAGGTCTAAGCTTCTTCTTGAACACCCACTTACATCCTACAGGTTTGCACCCATATGGACGGTCAGTGATCTCCCAGGTACCGTTAGCTAAGATGGAATCCATCTCGCTACGTACAGCTTCCTTCCAGTAGTCAGCATCAGGAGATGCATAGGCTTCTGAAATAGTCCTGGGTGTGTCATCCACGAGGTACACAATGAAATCATCACCAAAAGACTTTGCAGTCCTCTGTCTCTTACTCCTCACAGGAGTTCCATTGTTACCCTCAACAGGATTCTCAACGTGTTCCATCGCAATGGTGGGTTCAGGAATTACAGTGAATTCCTCACTAGATGGAGTAGGTATCTCCTAATTTGATGAACTCGACATATCCTTCATAGGAAATATGTCCTCAAAGAAAGTTGCATCATTTGATTCCATAATCGTACCAACATGCATGTCGGATACCTCAGATTTTATTATCAAAAATCTATTGCCGATGCTATGAAAAGCATAGCCCAGAAGAACACAATCCACAGTTTTTGGTCCAAGCTTGCGCTTCTTGGGAATTGGTATATTGACTTTCGCCAAACAACCCCAAGTACGTAGGTAAGAGAGTTTCAACCTTTTCCTTTCCCATTCCTCAAATGGAGTCATGGTCTTATGCTTTGTGGGAACTCGGTTTAGGACATGACACACAGGCATTAGCGCCTCCCCCCACCATTCCTTGGATAGACCCGAAGTGTCTAACATGGTGTTAACCATATCAGTGAGAGTTCGGTTCTTTCTTTCGGCTACCCCATTTGACTGGGGTGAGTAGGGAGGCGTCCTCTCATGGATTATACCATGTTCCGCACAAAACAGATCAAATTCATTGGAAAAATACTCTCCACCACGATTGGACCTAAGCCGTTTAATTTTTTGATCAAGTTGGTTCTGTGCCTCAGCTTTATAGTTTTTAAAGAAAGTCAAAGCCTCATCTTTTGATTTCAGAAGATACACATAACAATTCTAGTGGAGTCATCAATCAACGTCATGAAGTATCTCTTTCCACCTTTTGTCAACACGCCATTCATCTCACAAAGATCAGAATGTATAAGCTCTAGTGGCACCAAGTCTCTTGCCTCTACAGTCTTATGGGACTTGCGAGGTTGCTTAGCTTGCACACATACTTGGCACTTGGAGCCTTTGACAGTAGAGATTTTCGGAATTAAATTCATATTGGCTAACCGCGTCATGCAACCAAAGTTAATATGACAGAGTCGTGAATGCCAAATATCAGACTCATTATTGTGGCAAACATTATTAATAACTTTAGTGCAAATATCTGACAAAGATAGGCGGAACAAGCCTCCGCACTCATAGCCTTTTCCAGCAAATTGTCCACACTTAGAAATTACAACTTTATTGGATTCGAAAACCAACTTAAAACCATCTGGACATAAACGGGAACCGCTAACAAGATATTTATTGATGGACGGCACATGATGAACGTTCTTCAGACGCACAGTCTTCCCCGAAGTAAACTTCAGATCAACCGTACCAACACCTCGAACGATGGCATGTGTCCCGTTCCCCATCAACACGGGTGAAGTCCCTGTTGCCTGGGTTCGTGGTTTTGTCACGACAGATGTCCTAGAGAAAGGACTTAGTCATGGAGCCATCGCTACGGGTTAGCTTGAAGGGGTTAAAGCGGACACAAGGACACAAGAGAGTTTATACTAGGGAGCAAATAAGCTTCGCTTATGTCTTGAGTTGTTGTCTGTCCTTGAACCGCCACCGGGTTATCCCCTTATATACATGGGGACGCCCGTCGGTTTACAGAGTCCCGATACCGGCTCATAGATGCGTCCGGTTTGGTCTCCACTATTCCTAACTTATAACACAAGTTAGATACCGACGTTGGTTTATAGCTATAGGCCTTAAACCGATTATGGGCCTTTAGCCCTCATCTGCCCTCATGGGCTTTTATCACACTCAACTACTGATGAAGTTAACCCGGCTTGTCCTGGCCGGTTTACGCCCAGTAGCAATATCCCCAACATTAGGCCCCAAATTGATTTGAACGGGTTCATGTCAATCCTTAGCAAAAATCTTCATCTTCAACATCTTCTTGTATTTTGTTGAACCGCCGTGATGTCATCTTCTCTGCTCGCGGTAGACCGGTGTGACATCACTGGTTATAAAGAACCTTATCTTGTTAACAAGCCTGCGACAATTAAGGCCGCAACTTTGTTTCCAAACTCGCGGCTACTTGATTCTCACGCCTGACATACCCCTTTCTTTATAAATAGGACCGAAGGGTCATTTCTTTCTCTTTCCCTCCGACCCCTTCTGCTTCGTCTTGCTCGCGTCGCCCAGCTTCGGAGCTCCGCCGCCACCGTTGACCTCTGCATCAACCTTGGCCGCTGCATCAACCTGAGCACACCAGAGCATCGCGGCGACCTTCCACTTCTTCCTCAGCTCTGGTAAATCTTCTTTCCTTTCCCCCGCAGATCTGTTCTAGGGTTTCCTCGTTTGTCGAAGTTCATCGAGACTCTGGCGCTGTTCTTCCTTTGTTTCTTCTTTAGCCCATGAATAAAACTTCAAACCTGATGTATTCTCCGTAATGGCTTATCTTCTGTTACCAAAGCAAACCTTTATGCGCATAAAACACTAATCTGGTCCCTTGTGAATTGCTTTGAGATCAACCTTTTAGGTCTAAATCCTTTTATTTTCCTATCTTGCGGTAGATCCAAAATTTCACTGCGACCTTATGAAATCAGTTTTTACCTTCCTTAGTCATTCTTGCCTTAGATCTGTATCCTCTTTACCACATAGGCGGTTCACCTTTGAAAAAGCAATCTATCATATATCATTAGTCCCCTTGTTGAACCGCCGGGATGCTGTTGCTTATAAACTCTGGTTTAGATAGATCTGCTTCCGGTTTAACATTGCACATATCAATGTACTTTGTAGATTTCATCATGGCCAAGCAAGTGTATGAGTGCAATTGGGTCCCTTCTCGCGTCACAGAGGATCAACTGGACGATTTAGTCCTGATTGGCGCCTTGGGCAGCAAAGACACCGTCCATTGGAGGGCTCCTGGCAAAGAATGCCCCCCCACACCTTGAGAAGGAGAGGTTGTTGTTTTCGTAGACCACTTAGCCCGGGGTTTTAAACCGCCCGGTTCTAAATTCTACCGGGATGTTCTAGCTGATTTCCAACTCCATCCGCAAGACACTGGCCCCAACTCTGTTACAAATATGTGCCACTTCCAAGTGCTCTGTGAGGTGTTCTTTCAAGAGGAGCCCACAGTGGAATTATTCAGAGATCTTTTCCATCTAGACCACCGTACTGAGTTTACTGATGGCTCTAATACGGAGTTGGGTGGCATGGCGATTCAAAAAAGGAAAGAGGTCACATACCCTCACGCCAAGCTGCACAGTCACCCCAAGGAGTGGAATCAGACATGGTTCTACTGCAAAGACACCTCCCCTGCTGGTGAGAATCCCTTGCCTGACTTTCGTCCGGAGCGGCTCAGCAATACCCATCCTTTTCCTCAACGATTGACTGCCCAGGAGAGAAGCAAATATGCTCCTCAGCTGTCAAAGCTCAGGGCCTTTATGGCCAACGGTTTAACAGGGGTTGACCTTGCTCGCTGTTGGATATCATGGAGCATACTGCCCCTTAGTCAGCGCTCCAGTTTGATGTGCGAATATACTGATAGTGTGGATGACCCACTGCGACATTCAAGACTCCAGCTCTCCGGTGAAGAAATCACAGAGGCTGTGCGTAAGATACTGAATGAACTGAAGCACATCTGCGCTAGAACCGGCCTGCTTCCCTTCTGTGCCACCAACAAACCTCCAGCTGTAAGATTTTGATTTTTCTCTTTGCTGAATCTGTTATTGATATGTCTGGTCATTGTTTTTAATATCAGTGTCTGCATAACCAGGGCGATGATCCGTTTTGGAGCAAAAAGCTGCCGCAGGAGAAACTAGAGAAAACAGATAAACCGGAAAGAGCAACCCGGCAAAAAACTAAAACTGTGAAGAAGACTGCCCACCGGAAAAGAACCACTGCATCTTCTAATTCGGCCCCTGATGACGAGGTGGATAATCCGGACTTTGAGGTAGAGCTTGACTCACTTGGTTTATTTTTCATGCATCTTATTGATGATGATATTTGTCAGGATGATGCCGAAGCCAGCCATGCGGATGTTGCAGAGGTAATTATTCTCTCTTCCGATTCAGAAACTTTGCCTTCACAAAAAATCCGTCAGGCAAACCGGAAAGTTAAATTTTCTCATCCTCTTGCTTATTTGGATCCTAAACTTCTTATGAAGACTCAACAACATGAAGCTCGCCGCACCACCCGGCACAGCGGCCAGGTAGTTACCTCCGCCGGTTTACCGAACAGTCCGGTTCGGAAACGTCATTCCGAGGTCTCTAATTCACTTGTCAGTGCTTGTCCTAAAGCGGGCTGCTTTCGTCAACCTCTTAATCCGTCTGACTTCGATTATCAGGTTATTTCCCACTCATCTTCTGGCGAGTCGTCGACTACTCAGCTCCCACCGCTCAAAATGGTGCTTGGGTAAGCTATATTTATTGTGATGTTTGTAGTATATTGCCTTAGAATATATGCTGTATTTTATTTTGTTATTCTTCTCAGGGCCAAACCTAGGCCGAGCAAGAAGGCCCGCCTGGATAAAGCGGCCGAAGAAGATGTCATTCTTGAACCAGGCACCACACCCAATCTTGAAGCGGCTATTCCTGAGGATATTCCCAATGATCCACCGCAGCCAGATGATGATCTTACTGCTGAGGAAATACCTACTGATACCTCAGGTCCTATCCATCAGCCCACAGGTTCCCTTCGGGTTGAAAGCTCCACCGGTCCCGCAAAACCTACTGACAAGCCAACAGCTCCAGTGCAAACCGGCGGTACCAATGATGATGAAGTTGTCATTACTGGCACTGGCCATACTGAGCCAAGCAATCCTGTCGCTTTATCCAAACATTCTGCCAAGGAAGAATTAGCTGCTTTTGGCAAAGGCAAGTGGAATGCTGATCTGACGGCTTACGCTGCTCTGAACGCCCAAGATATCCATTCCGGCTATCTGAACCGGCTGTATACCAGCCGTGACTATGAAGCCGGTCTGGTTAACATGATGAAGGATAAATATGAGGTAACTTCCATATGCTCCTTCCTGCTTGTATGCTTTCATTCTTGCTGACTCTCCTAGCCCCTAAGGGCTGATTTGAAATATTCTTTCAAACCGGGACTTAATAATATGAATCTTGATGCTTTGAAATTTGCTGATGTAGTCCCCAAGGGCCGGTTCAACTTAGCATAGTTAAACCGGTACTTTAAGTAATTGAAACTGCCGCATCAGAATACATATGATCAAATAGCCATTAGCCCCCAAGTGCCAAGTTGAATACTTGTATTGAGCTTGGGACTTTGTAAACAATTGAAAGATGAAGATTGAATATGCATTAGCCCCCAAGTGCTAAGCGCATAACTTGTTATGTAGTTGGTACTTGAATCCTTCTACCGATTTGTTGAAACATATATCTATATGCCTGCAGGCGGAGCTGAAGGCGAAAGAAAGCCAAGTAATCGATCTGCGAGAAAACCTGAAAACCCAACAGCCCGAAACCTCCAAGGCAAAAGAGGAATTGGCCAGTGCCTTAAGTGCCATGGAACAACTTAAGGAGAACTTCAAGAAGAAACGGGCGGATTGGGCCACTGAAAAGTTTTCTTTGATCAAACGAGCAGAGGATGCCGAGGCTGCACTGAAACCAGTGACGGATGAACTGACCAGCATAAAGCGGCACGTTCAGGCCATGACCACTGCTATCTTTGGTAAGCCAGCTTGCCTTCTGAATTGGTTCTGCCTTCTTACAGAGTCGCCGGTTTATTAACCTTTTATGGTATTTCAGGGACACACATTGGTCACTTGGGGTCAGATGTGCGGAAGAAATTGAAAGCCGCCTATACCTTGGTTGAACAATTGTATACTGGTGCCCAGCGGATCATCTGTACCGCGTCTCATAACAAACCGGCGCCCACTTTGATTCAAGATACTTTGATGAAACTGTCAGTGCTTCCTGCCCGGGTTGAAGAGCTGAAGAAATCTGCTGCTCGAACCGGTGCAATCAATGCTTTAATCCGAGCAAAAGCCTGGGTACCGGATTTTGATCCTATTGAAGCGGCTCAAGGTTATCCTAGTTTGAAGGAAGACGGGTCAGAATTTGGTGAAGCGGATCTGCGAGCCATAAACCGGGAGGTACGTCCGTTAGCTTGTCAACTGGCTGAGGAAGCAGATTTATCTCATTATCAAGCCCAATATGACAGCCAGAACAAGCTAATAGCTGCACCAATCCATGAATCGGAAAACCTGATCCCTCCAATCCGTAAGCATACTTACGCTCCCGATATTGACCCGTCTTCACTAATCCATGACGAAGCTGTTTTTCAAGAATTGATGGGAATCGACTGGACAACTGTGGATTTTCAGCCACTGGGTAGAGAAACGGAAGCTGAAGCGGCGCAGGATGACCCACAACTATCAGGCCAGGCTGGTGGCCAAGCTTAAACCGGAAGCCGGTTTTAAAACTGTCTCTCCTTCGTGCAAAACAATTATGTTATTATGGGCACCATGTTGCCTTGTAATAGGCTAGCTGATACCTTTGATGTTGATATGCCTTCGCGCATAACTTGTTCTTCCTGTGGTAATGAACTTTCCAAAATACTTTCTGAAATAAGAAATTCGTTAAGTGCCACCGCGGTTGTACCATCAGGCGGAATATGATGTTTGTATATATAAAGTCAAAACATCCAAAACAAAATTTTAAGTATATGATCAAAAAATTTGAGATACATAATACCTGCCACCATTGAGTGTGAAGTTGGCTTGGCCAACCTTGAAGCGGAGCTTTTGCAAACCCACACTGTTGGAGGAAATCACAACTCCTGTATATGTATATGACACTGGTTACCATGTAAACCGTGCCGGGTTATAATGAACACCGTGTTACTCCATAAGAGGATGTTAACAACAAGGATCAAACCGGACAAATAGTCTCCGGATTGACGTGAACTGTGTTCCGTCAATTGATTGGTTAAAAAACTTTGTCGGTTTAAAGAACACAATAAAAAGCAAAAAAAACCCTTCAAAGAAAAGTATGAAGCAAAAGCAACGAAAAAAAATGTTTACCAAAAAAGATTTATTTAAGCTGATCAAATGGCGTAACCATGGCCAAACACGACCAAGCTCCCGTTAGGTGTAACTATGGTTCTAGTTAGCCAGGTCCCCAAGTGATTCTTGTGGCATTTATGCCGACCAAATGGCGTGGTCATGGTTCGGGTTCGACCAAGCCCCCAAGTGATTCTATGGCCTTAGGCGGATCAAGAGGCATGACTGGTTCAGACATGACCAAGTCCCCAAGTGATCTGGTGGCTTTCGCCTATCAAGAGGCATGGTATTGGTTCGGACACGACCAATCCTCCAAGTGATATAACACGATGCTTTTAGCAAAGAGAACTCAAGGGGTAAACCGGAGGCCGCTTTAGAGCAACTCCGTGTAATCTCACATGATGTAAAAGAACAGATACCCCGCTTTAGCTGAGGTTCTGGTTTATTATACTTAATCATAATATATACATTGTATGTACATAAGTATAGCCAATGGCTCAGGTATAGTAAGGCCGAAGATGAGCTATATTCCACGGCCTGTTAGTCTCTTCCTCTGATGTACGTGAGTCCTTATGCTCTCGAATATCGATCAGATAGTACGGCCCGTTGTGCAGATTCTTGCTGACCACGAAAGGCCCCTCCCAAGGTGGGGATAGCTTATGCATATCAGTCTGATCTTGGATGAGCCGAAGCACCAAATGTCCTTCCTGGAAGGCTCTGGTTCTAACTCGGCGACTGTGATAACGATGAAGATCCTGCTGGTAAATCGCCGACCGGGCGGCTGCGATGTCACGCTCTTCATCCAACCGGTCCAAAGCATCTTGCTGTGCTGTCTCGTTGTCCGCTTCAACATAAGCCGTGACACGAGGTGAGTCATGACGGATATCGCTGGGGAGAACCGCCTCCGCTCCATAAACCATGAAGAACGGTGTGTATCCTGTTGATCTGTTGGGTGTTGTATTGATGCTCCATAACATAGATGGTAATTCTTCTACCCAACAACCCGACATTCTCTGTAAAGGAACCATGAGCCGGGGCTTGATGCCTTTCAAGATCTCTTGATTAGCTCTTTCTACTTGACCATTGGACTGTGGATGTGCCACTGATGAAACGTCGAGCCGGATGTGCTCCCGTTTGCAGAACTCATTCATAGCACCTTTGGATAAATTGGTACCATTATCTGTGATAATACTGTGCGGAAAGCCAAACCAGAAAATCACCTTTTTGATGAACTGAACCGCCGTGGCCGCATCACACTTGCTAACAGGTTCTGCCTCCACCCACTTTGTAAACTTGTCCACCGCCACCAGGAGGTGGGTCTTCTTATCTTTGGACCTTTTGAAAGGCCCAACCATATCCAGCCCCCAAGTCACAAACGGCCAAGTAATTGGAATCATCCTCAATTCTTGAGCCGGTACATGAGCATGTCTTGAAAACCTTTGGCAACCATCACATAGTTTGACCAGATCCTTCGCATCAACATGAGGAGTTAACCAATAGAAACCATGGCGAAACGCTTTAGCCACCAGAAACTTTGAACCGGCGTGGTGACCACAATCTCCTTCGTGGATCTCACGCAAAATTTCACGGCCTTCTTCAGGAGACACGCAACATTGAAAAACTCCTGATACACTTCAATGATGCAACTCACCGTTGATGACAGCCATGGACTTGGATCGCCGGATTATCTGCCGGGTCAGAACCTCATCTTCTGGCAACTCGCCCCGGTTCTTGTATGCCAGATAAGGAAGCGTCCAATATGGAATAACATGAAGAACTGCCACCAATTGAGCCTCCGGATCAGGAATGGCAAAATCCTCTTCACCAGGGATCTTCACCGACGGGTTGTGCAGCACATCCAGAAAAACATTGGGTGGGACCGGTTTGCGCTGAGAGCCCAGCCGGCTTAAAGCGTCCGCCGCTTCATTTTTCCACCGGTCCACGTGGTCCACTTGATAGCCTCTGAAATAACCTGCAACAATATCCACCTCACGACGATATGCTGCCATGAGTGGGTCCTTGGAGTCCCAAGTGCCAGACACTTGCTGAGCCACAAGGTCCGAATCACCGAAGCACTTAACTCGACTTAGATTCATCTCCTTAGCCATCCGAAGACCATGGAGCAAGGCTTCATACTCAGCTGCATTGTTAGTATAAGGGAACATTAAACGGAGAACATAACAAAACTTATCACCTCGTGGGAAAGTTAATATGACTCCAGCCCCCGAGCCTTCCAACTGCCTGGATCCGTCAAAATGGATGGTCCAATACGTATGATCCGGTTTTTCTTCAGGTGCTTGCATTTCCGTCCAATCATTGATGAAATCAACAAGTGCCTGAGACTTAATCGCTGTCCGAGGCACATATTTCAAACCGTACAGCCCCAGCTCTATATCCCACTTTGCAATCCGGCCAGTTGCTTCCCGGTTCTAGATGATATCTCCCAAAGGAGCAGAACTGACCACCGTAATTGGGTGCCCTTGGAAGTATTGCTTAAGCTTCTGGCTTGCCATAAAAACTCCGTACACCAGCTTCTGCCAATGCGGATACCTTTGCTTGGAATCAATGAGTACCTCGCTGATATAATAGACCGGATGTTGAACCGGATGCTCCTTGCCTACCTCCTTTCGTTCCACCACAATAGCCATGCTGACCGCACAAGCATTAGCAGCAACGTATAGCAGTAATGGCTCCTTGTCAATGGGAGCGGCGAGCACAGGCGGATTGGCTAATTGCCGCTTTAAGTCCTCAAATGCTTCATCAGCAGCAGAACTCCAGACGAACTGATCCGTCTTCTTCAACATCTGATACAAAGGGATCGCCTTCTCACCAAGGCGGCTGATAAACCGGCTTAACACGGCAATCCGGCCTGCCAGGCGTTGAACATCATTGATACACTTCGGTTTAGCCAGGGAGGTGATGGCTGTGATCTTCTCCGGATTAGCCTCAATTCCCATGTTGGACACCAGAAAACCCAATAACTTGCCCGCCGGTACACCAAAGACACACTTGTCCGGATTAAGCATCATCTTGTACGTCCTTAGGTTATCAAAGGTTTCCTTCAAATCATCAACCAGAGTCTCCTTCTCCCTGGATTTAACCACGATATCATCCATGTAAGCATGTACATTACGGCCAATCTGCTTGTGAGGACAATTTTGTACACACCGTTGATAAGTTGCCTGGGCACTTTTGAGCCCAAAGGGCATAGACACATAGCAGAAGGCTCCAAAGGGAGTTATGAATGCCGTCTTCTCCTGGTCCTTGACTGCCATTTTGATCTGATGATAGCCAGAATATGCATCCAAAAAACTTAAATGCTCACAACCCGCTGTAGCATCAATGATTTGATCAATACGGGGGAGGGCAAAAGGATCTGCTGGACAAGCTTTATTAAAATCTGTGTAATCCACACACATACGCCAGGTGCCATTTTTCTGAAGGACTAGCACCGGATTGGCAAGCCACTCAGGGTGAAAAACTTCAACAATAAAACCAGCTGCTAAGAGCCTGGCTACCTCTTCTCCAATTGCCTTGCGTCTTTCTTCGTTAAACCGGCGGAGGAACTGTTTCACCGGTTTGTATTTAGGATCCACATTAAGTGTGTGCTCAGCAAGTTCCCTCGATACACCTGGCATGTCATAGGGCTTCCATGCAAAAATGTCCCGATTCTCACGGATGAACTCGATGAGCGCGCTTTCCTATTTTGGATCCAAGTTGGCACTAATGCTGAACTGCTTGGATGAATCGCTAGGTACGAAGTCAACAAGCTTAGTTTCTGCTGCTGATTTGAACTTCAGGGCCGGATCATGCTCCGTAGTTGGCTTCTTCAACGGAGTCATGTCCGCCGGATCAACATTGTCTTTATAGTACTTCAACTCCTCGGTGGCACAAACCGACTCTGCATAAGCCGCATCTCCTTCCTCGCATTCCAAAGCGATTTTGCGGCTTCCGTGAACCGTTATTTTCCCCTTGTGACCCGGCATCTTGAGCTGCAAATACACGTAACAGGGCCGAGCCATAAACTTGGCGTATGCCGGACGCCCAAACAGGGCATGATATGGACTTTGGATTTTTACCACTTCAAACATTAATGTTTCCGACCTGGAATCATGATCATCCCCAAAGGCCACTTCAAGAGCTATCTTACCAACGGGATATGCTGATCTGCCAGGCACTACACCGTGGAATACTGTATTGGACGGTTTGAGATTCTTATCTGTTAGTCCCATACGACGGAAGGTCTCATAGTATAGGATGTTAATGCTGCTCCCTCCATCCATGAGAACCTTGGTGAACTTATAACCTCCCACCTGAGGCGCCACCACCAGAGCCAACTGACCCAGATTATCGACCTGGAGTGGGTGATCCTCTCTGCTCCATATGATTGGCTGTTCAGACCAACGTAGATAACGGGGTGTGGCCGGTTCAACAGAGTTGACTGGCCGCCTCTGAACCTCCCGGTCTCGCTTGTCCAAGCTAGTGGTAAAGACATGGTACTGCCCATTACTCAACTGCTTTGGGTTGCTTTGGTAACCTGACTGTTGCTGCTGTTGGTTGTAACTACCTTGGTTGTTCTGACTATTTTGACCCTTATGTCCGCCCGGATTACCATTAAATCCTGAACCGGAACTTCCTCCACCGTAACCCGGCCCAGACCCTGAGCCACCGCTAGATCCGTGATCATACCGGAAATTATTATAATTTTTGAACTCCTGCATAATAAAGCAATCCTTCCAAAGGTGGTTTGCTGGCTCCTCCTTCGTCCCATGTCTTGGACAGGGCTGGCTTAGCAGATAGTTCAAGCGGTTTGGGTTGGGGTTGGGCGCTCCACTATGATTTTTCGGCCTACCCTTGCGCCGCTGGCCATTGTCCTGTACGTTGGTATTAGCCATAAAATCCATGTTGCCATCCGCTTTACGCTTGCCTCCTCCGCCATTGCCTACCCAGTGATGCTGCTGACCTTTGGAGCTGCTGTTCTTCTTCCCCTTCCCTGTCTTGTCATCATCAGATTCGGGATCCTTGGTACTATCAGAATCAGCATATTTTACCAAAGCGGCCATGAGGGTCCCCATGTTGGTGCAATGACGCTTCATCCGTACCAATTTCAACTTCAGGGGCCCAAACCGGCAGTTGCCTTCTAGGGTTAATACTGCGATGTCAGCGTTGATGCGGTCTGAGGAGTGCAACACTTGTGAAACCCGGCGCACCCAATGAGTCGTTGACTCTCCTTCCTCCTGGACGCATGCAGCTAAGTCCACTATTGACATAGGCTGTTTACACGTATCCTTGAAATTGTTGATAAACCGGGCTCGTAATTGTGCCCATGAACTGATAGAATTAGCAGGCAAGCTTTTTAACCAAGTACGGGCCGTTCCTTCAAGCATCATGGTGAAGTATTTCACACACGCCGTGTCATCCACATCAAGCATCTCCATGGCCATCTCATAGCTCTCTACCCATGTCTTTGGTGGTTGATCCGCCGTATAATTTGGTACCTTGCGTGGGCCTTTGAAATCCTTGGGCAAGCGCATGTTGCGTAAAGCGGGGACGAGGCAAGGCACCCCCAAAGAACTAGAAGTAACACCAGGTTCGATCGAAATGGTTGGACGAACCGGCGTGAGCTGCCGAGCCTGATGCTGTGCGGCTAACTCGGCCTCCCTACGCGCTCGGGCCCGGTTCACCACTTCCTGAGCGTCATCAGCACCACCCGTCGGGTTGTTACCACGGGGTGCTCCACGTCGTTCATTACTCGACACTGCTGGTTCATCCATATGTCTGCTATAGCTCCGGCTTGGATGGGGGGTCGAGTGGATTCGGTCGCGGCTGTATGAGTATGCCTCCTGTTGGGCCAAAGCTGTCCTCAGAAGTTCCTTGACCCGTCGCGTCTCTACTGCTTGCGGCGAGTCACCTTCAACTGGAATGGCCTCCAGTCATGCAGCAGCGGCAACAAGATTGTCCATTGGGTTGGAGTAGTGACCCGGAGGTGTTAAAGCATCCCGAGGTATAACGGTGTTTTGATGAGGCGGGTCCATCTGATGGGGCTGAACCGGTGCACCGGTCCCAGGGGCTTCTGCCCGGTTCCCCTCCAGCGGATTACTGGCTCTTGGTCCTGGAGTGTTGAAAAGGTCTCTGGCCTCGAAAACCGGAGGTAAGCGGGACCGGTGCTTCCTCCTCATGACTTCATGCGATGCGCTCTGATCCAACATAAGCTTGTAGGCCTGTGCGTCTAAAGCGGCCCGCTCTGCGGCCATCCTAGTGTCCTCAGCCGCCAGATCCGTTTTGGCCTGGGTGATTTGTTCCTTTACCTTTGCAATCTCCGTGTTGTGAGCGTCCTGATCTGGCGGATTGACTTCTGCCATAAGCACAGCCAATGCATCAAATAGTTCTGATAGAACCTGAGCCGGTGGGCGCACAGGGCCTCCCGCCCCGGCAACCGTTGCCGCTGCTGAACCGGAGATCGTTGCCGCGGCTGTCGAAGAGTGAAGCGCTGCTTGTGTTCTGGTCATGAATATTCCAACCCGGTTAGGCAGATCAGAGGGGTCCGGAATACTGGCGCCATCGGAACATCTCTCAATCCGGCCATCTTGTAGCTGATAAAGAGATTTGGTTTCTCCGGTCGAAGATTCGTCACCGGAACGAACGGCAGTCGCCCCGCGAAGCTCCGATCCATCCTCATAACTCCCTCCATGGATCATTCCCACGAAGGCACGCTTCATGGCCAGTTTAACCCAGGCGGATCGCGTACACTGAGCCGTCTTGACGAGGTCGGTGCAGATGTCCGGCTCAGGGCCCGGTTCACCGATCTTGCCAATGAAAACGTGAATGCTACGAAAGGGGACCCGGTACCCGTACTCAATTGAGCCGGCCTCGGGGCCCCAGCCTGCATCGTCGATGTAGAGTTTGCCGCGACGATTCTTAGTCATCCGGCCTACACCGTAGCCCTCGAGTCCTTCAAAGCAGCCCTCCAAGAATTGGAAACCATCATGCGATAGCCCCACGGTGGGCGCCAACTGTCGTGGTTTTGTCACGGCAGATGTCCTAGAGAAAGAACTTAGTCGTGGAGCCATCGCTACTGGTTAGCTTGAAGGGGTTAAAGCGGACAGAAGGACGCAAGAGAGTTTATACTAGTTCGGCCCCTTCAATGAAGGTAAAAGCCTACGTATAGTTGTGATGGAATTGATGGGTGTTTCGACGACTAGGGAGCAAATAAGCTTTGCCTATGTCTCGAGTTGTTGTCTGTCCTTGAACCGCCGCCGGGTCGTCCCCTTATATACATGGGGACGCCCGTCGATTTACAGAGTCCCGATACCGACTCATAGATGCGTCCGGTTCGGTCTCCACTATTCCTAACTTATAACACAAGTTACATACCGATGCCAGTTTATAGCTATAGGCCTTAAACCGATTATGGGCCTTTAGCCCTCATCTGCCCTCATGGGCTTTTATCACACTCAACTACTGATGAAGTTAACTCGGCTTGTCCTGGCCGGTTTACGCCTAGTAGTAATATCCCCAACACCTGGTAAGAAGAAAACATGGAGGCGTCAGCACAAACATGTACATTGGCACCGGTGTCAATTAACCAATCAGGTTATTGAAATACTGAAAGGATGGTAGGAAAAATACCGTACCCTGATTCCTTCATATCAGTATCACCGATGACAACATTAGCGGACTTGCCGCTCTTCTCATGTTCGCGCTCCTCAAAGCGGTTAGGACACTTTGGAGCCCAGTGATTAGGATCACCGCAGACATGGCAAAGTCCCTTCCCCTTCTTATGAGAATTCTTCTTGAAGTTGGTAGAACGTGATGGCTTGTTCTTTGTATCAAACTTGCCTTTGCCCTGAGTTTTGTTCTTATTGTTTTTGTACTTGTTGGGCTAGGAGTTCTTCTTCTGTACCATGTGGGCACTAGAACCTCCCTCAGCAACTCGAGCACGTGTGTCCTTTGCTCTCGCCTTCTCTTCAACATCAAGAGTACCAATGAGATCCGCAACGGAAAACTCCTGTCTCTTGTGTTTCAGGGAAGTAGCAAAATTGTTCCATGAAGGTGGAAGCTTGGCAATGATGCCTTCGGCAACAAATTTGTCCGGCAACACACACTTGAAGTACTCAAGTTCTTTTGCGAGCGACTGTATCTCATGAGCCTGCTGTACAACAGGGCGCTCATCAGTCATCTTGTAGTCATAGAATTGCTCCATGACGTACAACTCGCTGCCGGCGTCCGAGGCACCAAACATGGCCTCGAGCGCAGCCCACATGTCCTTGACGTTGTCAAACGACATATACGAATCCACAATGGAGTCATCAAGAACACTCAGAAGAGCGCCTTTAAAGAGGGTATCGATCTTCTCAAAAGCTTCCAGCTGTGCTGGATTAAGATCGCCCTCAGGCTTGCCCTTGGTGGCATCATAGCAGCCCATGGTTTGAAACCAGTAGACTACTCTCGTGCGCCACCTCTTATATTGCGCCCCCTTAAAGGCAGGCGGTTTCAGATGCGCAGCAAAACCACTCGGAGTAAATTGCCTATAATCAGGTTTTTGGATTGTTGGAAATATGAGCAAATTACTACGAGATTTAATCCGAATAAACAGAATATAAATCATGACCACAGCAGCAGAGATTAAACTAATCATGCGAACTAGCATAGCAGATGAACATATCACATCTAGGGCACATACTAGAAACATGAATTCTACCACGATCTCGAACAGGAAGGATAGAATCACATACGGTGCAGCGGGTGCAGCATCGCCGACGTTGATGTTGTCGCCCATGTCGTCGAGGATGAGGTTGCCGAGGTCGGGGAAGAAGTCGTCGTTCACGAAGTCGTCGCTGCCAGCAGTTGCGCGAGTGCGCTCCCCAAAAACCTGATCGCCCCTCTCCTGTACAGGATCACGAGAGGCGGTGTTCCGGAGGCCTGCTGTCCCTTCTCGCGGTGCACGATGGAAGGAGGGATGGAGAAGACTAGCTTGGCGGCGCAATGATCTGGAACGGTGATGAGAAACCATACGAAGCGGCGGCTAGCGTAGACGTCTGCTTGACTATATATTGCGGGCCGGGTAGGTCATGGGAGTAAACCCCACGTCCGAGTCGTCACGATCCAAAAGAATCGGAAACGGTTCAGTAATTAACGCGTCCGTTAATTATTAATTAATGACTCATTAATTTTCCCATGCAGCAAAAATATAGACAATGTGCATAGCTCTGTCCTCGGCTCGGCTCAATCCCGCAACCCGCGGCGCGTCGTGACGAGGCGTGGCGTGGCGAGGCGAGCGAGGAGGAGGAGCGCGCGTGTAGGTCTCCTCTTCTCATGCTCATACAAGTGGTAGAAGAGCTCACCTTATAAAGATGTGAAACTCTCTGTCAACTTCCAAGGTGGGACTAAACTTTAGCCTCACTCACTCCACTCACATGTGTGCATGAATGGGCCAAGAGAATTTCAGAATTTTAGTTGGGCTTTGGGCCAAAGGCCTACTAGCAAAATTCCAACAATCCCCCACAAAGTCTCATTGGCACATCTCATCATTTAGTTCCAAAACATTGTTTTATATATCGGTGCTTAGTGGAGACTGTGAAGTTGAACTTCCACTTAGAAATTTATGCTACACTAGATCACAACTTGAATAGTGGACTATGCCTTGAACTACAAGTTTTCTGTGAAACTAGTTTCACAGTAATTCTTGACCGATACTGGGCTGCCGCAAGGCTTCCCCGCGGGTGGAGCGTATACATCATACTCCAGGACCTTTCATGAATTTATTAGAGAACACCCAATTCTCACAGACTGCGACGTTGACAGTCAAATTCATATAGGTGTGTTCCTGAAAAGATGTTCTGCAGGACAACATCTCTGCTTACTCGAATAAGCCACTTGGAACACATTAAGATAAATATCAACCTGCCATGCAGATCAGGAGAGTATTGCATCTTCACGGAGTGGGATAATCAATATAGGGATACTCTCCTCCCAGCTGATCAACAGCTTGTTCCCACTTCTACTTCACGGGATCTCCGATCACATAGATTGGGTTACCACTATGGACAACTCATGCGGTGGGTCTCAAACCCATCTCCATCGATGCATTATCTATCACATTACGTGATAGACCCTTTGTGAAGGGATCTGCCAAGTTTTTCGATGTTTGGGTATAATCCAACGTAATAACTCCAGAGTTCCTCAATTTTCTGACAAATTTTAATCTCCTCTTCACATGCCTTGAGGACTTCATATTGTCCTTAGAACTGTTTATCTTGACGATCACAGTTTGATTATCACAGTTCATCAGGATAGGGGGTATTGGTTTTTCAACCATAGGTAAGTCCATCAAGAGTTCACGAAGCCACTCTGCTTCAATAGTGGCAGTGTCTAATGCTGTGAGTTCTGCTTCCATAGTTGACCTCCTTAAGATGGTCTGCTTGCAAGACTTCCAGGAAACAACACCACCACCAAGTGTAAAAACATAACCACTTGTGGCCTTAATCTCATCAGCATCAGATATCCAGTTTGAGTCACTATAACCCTCCAGTACCCTTGGATACCCGGTGTAGTGAATCCCATATCTTGCGGTGCCTTTCAAATAGCGCATAACTCTCTCAAGCGCATGCCAATGATCATCTCCCGGTTTTGACACAAACCAACTCAGCTTGCTCACAACAAAAGAGATGTCAGGCCTCATGGCACTCGCAAAATACAAAAGCGAGCCAATAATCTAAGGATACCTCAGTTAATCTCTAGCAATCCATCAATTCTTTCGAAGCAACACACTAGCATCATATGGAGTTGGAGAAGGTGTGCAGCCGCTATACCCAAAACGACTCAAGACCTTTTCCACATAATGAGACTGAAGCACTGTGATCCCACCATTCTCATCTCTCAACAGCTTGATGTTTAAGATAACATCAGCTACTCCTAGATCCTTCATCTCAAAACAGCGAGATAAGAAATCCTTAACCTCCTTGATTAAATCAAGTTTGGTTCCAAAGATCAATATGTCGTCGACATACAGACAAAGAATAACTCCTTCGCCCCCACCATAGTGATAGTACACGCACTTGTCACCATCGTTTACTACAAAGCCGGCAGCAGTTAATGTTCTTTCGAACTTCTCATGCCACTCCTTAGGAGCTTGTTTAAGGCCATATAAAGACTTTAATAACTTGCACACCTTTCCTTCCTGACCAGGTACTACAAAACCATTTGGCTGATCCATGTAAATTTCCTCCTTCAACTCTCCATTAAGGAAAGCCGTCTTAACGTCCATTTGATGGACGAGAAGACCATGTGAGGCAGCCAGTGATAGTAGCACCCGAATTGTGGTCAGTCTAGCCACGGGTGAGTAAGTATCAAAGAAGTCTTCACCTTCTTTCTGGGTATAACCCTTGGCCACAAGCCGTGCCTTGTACTTTTCAATCGTACCATCAGGTCTAAGCTTCTTCTTGAACACCCACTTACATCCTACAGGTTTGCACCCATATGGACGGTCAGTGATCTCCCAGGTACCGTTAGCTAAGATGGAATCCATCTCGCTACGTATAGCTTCCTTCCAGTAGTCAGCATCAGGAGATGCATAGGCTTCTGAAATAGTCCTGGGTGAGTCATCCACGAGGTACACAATGAAATCATCACCAAAAGACTTTGCAGTCCTCTGTCTGTTACTCCTCACAGGAGTTCCATTGTTACCCTCAACAGGATTCTCAACGTGTTCCATCGCAATGGTGGGTTCAGGAATTACAGTGAATTCCTCACTAGATGGAGTAGGTATCTCCTGATTTGATGAACTCGACATATCCTTCATAGGAAATATGTCCTCAAAGAAAGTTGCATCATTTGATTCCATAATCGTACCAACATGCATGTCGGATACCTCAGATTTTATTATCAAAAATCTATAGCCAATGCTATGAAAAGCATAGCCCGGAAGAACACAATCCACGGTTTTTGGTCCAAGCTTGCGCTTCTTGGGAATTGGTATATTGACTTTTGCCAAACAACCCCAAGTACGTAGGTAAGAGAGTTTCAACCTTTTCCTTTCCCATTCCTCAAATGGAGTCATGGTCTTATGCTTTGTGGGAACTCGGTTTAGGACATGACACGCAGTCATTAGCGCCTCCCCCCACCATTCCTTGGATAGACCCGAAGTGTCTAACATGGTGTTAACCATATCAGTGAGAGTTCGGTTCTTTCTTTCGGCTACCCCATTTGACTGGGGTGAGTAGGGAGGCGTCCTCTCATGGATTATACCATGTTCCGCACAAAACTGATCAAATTCATTGGAAAAATACTCTCCACCACGATCGGACCTAAGCCGTTTAATTTTTCGATCAAGTTGGTTCTCTGCCTCAGCTTTATAGTTTTTAAAGAAAGTCAAAGCCTCATCTTTTGATTTCAGAAGATACACATAACAATATCTAGTGGAGTCATCAATCAATGTCATGAAGTATCTCTTTCCACCTTTTGTCAACACGCCATTCATCTCACAAAGATCAGAATGTATAAGCTCTAGTGGCACCAAGTCTCTTGCCTCTGCAGTCTTATAGGACTTGCGAGGTTGCTTAGCTTGCACACATACTTGGCACTTGGAGCCTTTGACAATAGAGATTTTCGGAATTAAATTCATATTGGCTAACCGCGTCATGCAACCAAAGTTAATATGACAGAGTCGTGAATGCCAAATATCAGACTCATTATTGTGGCAAACATTATTAATAACTATAGTGCAAATATCTGACAAAGATAGGCGGAACAAGCTTCCGCACTCATTGCCTTTTCCAATAAATTGTCCACACTTAGAAATTACAACTTTATTGGATTCGAAAACCAACTTAAAACCATCTCGACATAAACGGGAACCGCTAATGAGATTTTTATTGATGGACGGCAGATGATGAACGTTCTTCAGACGCACAGTCTTCCCCGAAGTAAACTTCAGATCGACCGTACCAACACCTCGAACGATGGCATGTGACCCGTTCCCCATCAGCACGGGTGAAGTCCCTGTTGCCTGGTAAGAAGAAAACATGGAGGCGTCAGCACAAACATGTACATTGGCACCAGTGTCAATTAACCAATCAAGGGATTGAAATACTGAAAGGATGGTAGGAAAAATACCGTACCCTGATTCCTTCATATCAGTATCACCAATGACAACATTAGCGGACTTGCCGCTCTTCTCATGTTCGCGCTCCTCAATGCGGTTAGGACACTTTGGAGCCCAGTGATTAGGATCACCGCAGACATGGCAAAGTCCCTTCCCCTTCTTATAGAATTCTTCTTGAAGTTGGTAGAATGTGATGGCTTGTTCTTTGTATCAAACTTGCCTTTGCCCTGAGTTTTGTTCTTATTGTTTCTGTACTTGTTGGGCTGGGAGTTCTTCTTCTGTACCATGTGGGCACTAGAACCTCCCTCAGCAACTCGAGCACGTGTGTCCTTTGCTCTCGCCTTCTCTTCAACATCAAGAGTACCAATGAGATCCGCAACGGAAAACTCCTGTCTCTTGTGTTTCAGGGAAGTAGCAAAATTGTTCCACGAAGGTGGAAGCTTGGCAATGATGCCTCCGGCAACAAATTTGTCCGGCAACACACACTTGAAGTACTCAACTTCTTTTGCGAGCGACTGTATCTCATGAGCCTGCTGTACAACAGGGCGCTCATCAGTCATCTTGTAGTCATAGAATTGCTCCATGACGTACAACTCACTGCCGGCGTCCGAGGCACCAAACTTGGCATCGAGCGCAGCCCACATGTCCTTGCCGTTGTCAAACGACATATACGAATCCACAATGGAGTCATCAAGAACACTCAGAAGAGCGCCTTTAAAGAGGGTATTGATCTTCTCAAAAATTTCCAGCTATGCTGGATTAAGATCGCCCTCAGGCTTGCCCTTGGTGGCATCATAGCAGCCCATGGTCTGAAACCAGTAGACTGCTCTCGTGCGCCACCTCTTATATTGCGCCCCTTAAAGGCAGGTGGTTTTAGATGCGCAGCAAAACCACTCGGAGTAAATTGCCTATAATCAGGTTTTTGGATTGTTGGAAATATGAGAGAATTACTACGAGATTTAATCTGAATAAACAGAATATAAATCATGACCACAACAGTAGAGATTAAACTAATCATGCGAACTAGCATAGCAGATGAACATATCACATCTAGGGCACATACTAGAAACATGAATTCTACCACGATCTCGAACAGGAAGGATAGAATCACATACGGTGCAGCGGGTGCAGCACCGCCGGCGTTGATGTTGTCGCCCATGTCGTCGAGGATGAGGTTGCCGAGGCGGGGAAGAAGTCGTCGTTCACGAAGTCATCGCTGCCAGCAGTTGTGCGAGTGCGTTCCCCAAAAACCTGATCGCCCCTCTCCCGTACAGGATCACGAGAGGCGGGGTTCCGGAGGCCCGCTGTCCCTTCTCGTGGTGCACGACGGAAGGAGGGATGGAGAAGACTAGCTTGGCGGCGCAATGATCTGGAACGGTGATGAGAAACCATACGATGCGGCGGCTAGGGTAGACGTCTGCCTGACTATATATTGCGGGCCGGGTAGGTCGTGGGAGTAAACCCCACGTCCGAGTGGTCACGATCCAAAAGAATCGGAAACGGTTCACTAATTAACGCGTCCGTTAATTATTAATTAATGACTCATTAATTTTCCCATGCAGCAAAAATATAGACAACGTGCATAGCTCTGTCCTCGGCTCGGCTCAATCCCGCAACCCGCGGCGCGTCGTGACGAGTCATGGCGTGGCGAGGCGAGCGAGGAGGAGGAGTGCGCGTGTAGGTCTCCTCTTCTCATGCTCATACAAGTGGTAGAAGAGCTCACCTTATAAAGAGGTGCAACTCTCTCTCAACTTCCAAGGTGGGACTAAACTTTAGCCTCACTCACTCCACTCACATGTGTGCATGAATGGGCCGAGAGAATTTCAGAATTTTAGTTGGGCTTTGGGCCAAAGGCCTACTAGCAAAATTCCAACAATCCCCCACAAAGTCTCATTGGCACATCTCATCATTTAGTTCCAAAACATTGTTTTATATATCGGTGCTTAGTGGAGACTGTGAAGTTGAACTTCCACTTAGAAATTTATGCTACACTAGATCACAACTTGAATAGTGGACTATGCATTGAACTACAAGTTTTCTGTGAAACTAGTTTCACACAAATTCTTGACCGATACTGGGCTGCCGCAAGGCTTCCCCGCGGGTGGAGCATATACGTCATACTTAGGGGCATTTCATGAATTTATTAGAGAACACCCAATTCTCACAGACTGCGACGTTGACAGTCAAATTCATATAGGTGTGTTCCTCAGAAGATGTTCTGCAGGACAACATCTCTGCTTACCCGAATAAGCCACTTGGAACACATTAAGATAAGTATCAACCTGCCATGCAGATCAGGAGAGTATTGCATCTTCACGGAGTGGGATAATAAATATAGGGATACTCTCCTCCCAGTTGACCAATAGCTTCTCTCCCACTTCTACTTCACGGGATCTCCGATCACATAGAGTGGGTTACCACTATGGACAACTCATGCGGTGGGTCTCAAACCCATCTCCATCGATGCATTATCTATCACATCACGTGATAGACCCTTTGTGAAGGGATCTGCCAAGTTTTTTGATGTTTGGATATAATCCAACGTAATAACTCCGGAGTTCCTCAATTTTCTGACAGATTTTAATCTCCTCTTCACATGCCTTGAGGACTTCATATTGTCCTTAGAACTGTTTATCTTGACGATCACAGTTTGATTATCACAGTTCATCAGGATAGGGGGTATTGGTTTTTCAACCATAGGTAAGTCCAACAAGAGTTCATGAAGCCACTCTGCTTCAACAGTGGCAGTGCCTAATGCTGTGAGTTCTGCTTCCATAGTTGACCTCGTTAAGATGGTCTGCTTGCAAGACTTCCAGGAAACAGCGCCACCACCAAGTGTCAAAAGATGACCACTTGTGGCCTTAATCTCATCAGCATCAGATATCCAGTTTGAGTCACTATACCCCTCCAGTACCCTTGGATACCCGGTGTAGGGAATCCCATAACTCGCGGTGCCTTTCAAATAGCGCATAACTCTCTCAAGCGCATGCCAATGATCATCTCCCGGTTTTGACACAAACCGACTCAGCTTGCTCACAGCAAAAGAGATGTCAGGCCTCATGGCACTCGCCAAATACATAAGCGAGCCAATAATCTGAGAATACCTCAATTGATCTCTAGCAATCCGTCGATTCTTTCGAAGCAACACACTAGCATCATATGGAGTTGGAGAAGGCGTGCAGTCGCTATACCCAAAACGACTCAAGACCTTTTCCACATAATGAGACCGAAGCAGTGTGATCCCACCATTCTCATCTCTCAACAGATTGATGTTTAAGATAACATCAACTACTCCTAGATCCTTCATCTCAAAACAGCGAGATAAGAAATCCTTAACCTCCTTGATTATATCAAGTTTGGTTCCAAAGATCAATATGTCGTCGACATACAGACAAAGAATAACTCCTTCGCCCCCACCATAGCGATAGTACACGCACTTGTCACCATCGTTTACTACAAATCCGGCAGCAGTTAATGTTCTTTCGAACTTCTCATGCCACTCCTTAGGAGCTTGTTTAAGGCCATATAAAGACTTTAATAACTTGCACAGCTTTCCTTCCTGACCAGGTACTACAAAACCATCTGGCTGATCCATGTAAATTTCCTCCTTCAACTCTCCATTAAGGAAAGCCATCTTAACGTCCATTTGATGGACGAGAAGACCATGTGAGGCAGCCAGTGATAGTAGCACCCGAATTGTGGTCAGTCTAGCCACGGGTGAGTAAGTATCAAAGAAGTCTTCACCTTCTTTCTGGGTATAACCCTTGGCCACAAGCCGTGCCTTGTACTTTTCAATCGTACCATTAGGTCTAAGCTTCTTCTTGAACACCCACTTACATCCTACAGGTTTGCACCCATATGGACGGTCAGTGATCTCCCAGGTACCGTTAGCTAAGATGGAATCCATCTCGCTACGTACAGCTTCCTTCCAGTAGTCAGCATCAGGAGATGCATAGGCTTCTGAAATAGTCCTGGGTGTGTCATCCACGAGGTACACAATGAAATCATTACCAAAAGACTTTGCAGTCCTCTGTTTGTTACTCCTCACAGGAGTTCCATTGTTACCCTCAATAGGATTCTCAACGTGTTCCATCGCAATGGTGGGTTCAGGAATTACAGTGAATTCCTCACTAGATGGAGTAGGTATCTCCTGATTTGATGAACTCGACATATCCTTCATAGGAAATATGTCCTCAAAGAAAGTTGCATCATTTGATTCTATAATCGTACCAACATGCATGTCGGATACCTCAGATTTTATTATCAAAAATCTATAGCCGATGCTATGAAAAGCATAGCCCAGAAGAACACAATCCACGGTTTTTGGTCCAAGCTTGCGCTTCTTGGGAATTGGTATATTGACTTTCGCCAAACAACCCCAAGTACGTAGGTAAGAGAGTTTCAACCTTTTCCTTTCCCATTCCTCAAATGGATTCATGGTCTTATGCTTTGTGGGAACTCGGTTTAGGACATGACACGTAGTCATTAGCGCCTCCCCCCACCATTCCTTGGATAGACCCGAAGTGTCTAACATGGTGTTAACCATATCAGTTAGAGTTCAGTTCTTTCTTTCGGCTACCCCATTTGACTGGGGTGAGTAGGAAGGCGTCCTCTCATGGATTATACCATGTTCCGCACAAAACAAATCAAATTCATTGGAAAAATACTCTCCACCACGATCGGACCTAAGCCGTTTAATTTTTCGATCAAGTTGGTTCTGTGCCTCAGCTTTATAGTTTTTAAAGAAAGTCAAAGCCTCATCTTTTGATTTCAGAAGATACACATAACAATATCTAGTGGAGTCATCAATCATTGTCATGAAGTATGTCTTTCCACCTTTTGTAAACACACCATTCATCTCACAAAGATCAGAATGTATAAGCTCTAGTGGCACCAAGTCTCTTGCCTCTGCAGTCTTATGGGACTTGCGAGGTTGCTTAGCTTGCACACATACTTGGCACTTGGAGCCTTTGGCAGTAGAGATTTTCGGAATTAAATTCATATTGTCTAACCGCGTCATGCAACCAAAGTTAATATGACAGAGTCGTGAATGCCAAATATCAGACTCATTATTTTGGCAAACATTATTAATAACTTTAGTGCAAATATCTGACAAAGATAGGCGGAACAAGCCTCCGCACTCATATCCTTTTCCAACAAATTGTCCACACTTAGAAATTACAACTTTATTGGATTCGAAAACCAACTTAAAACCATCTCGACATAAACGGGAACCACTAACGAGATTTTTATTGATGGATGACACATGATGAACGTTCTTCAGACGCACAGTCTTCCCCGAAGTAAACTTCAGATCGACCGTACCAACACCTCGAACGATGGCATGTGACCCGTTCCCCATCAGCACGGGTGAAGTCCCTGTTGCCTGGTGTTGTGGTTTTGTCACGGCAGATGTCCTAGAGAAAGGACTTAGTCGTGGAGCCATCGCTACGGGTTAGCTTGAAGGGGTTAAAGCGGACACAAGGACGCAAGAGAGTTTATACTAGTTCGGCCCCTTCAATGAAGGTAAAAGCCTACGTCTAGTTGTTATGGAATTGATGGGTGTTTCGACAACTAGGGAGCAAATAAGCTTCGCTTATGTCTCGAGTTGTTGTCTGTCCTTGAACCGCCGCCGGGTCGTCCCCTTATATACATGGGGACGCCCGTCGGTTTACAGAGTCCCGATACCGGCTCATAGATGCGTCCGGTTTGGTCTCCACTATTCCTAACTTATAACACAAGTTACATACCGACGCCGGTTTTTAGCTATAGGCCTTAAACCGATTATGGGCCTTTAGCCCTCATCTGCCCTCATGGGCTTTTATCACACTCAACTACTGATGAAGTTAACCCGGCTTGTCCTGGCCGGTTTACGCCCAGTAGTAATATCCCCAACATTAGGCCCCAAATTGATTTGAACAGGTTCATGTCAATCCTTAGCAAAAATCTTCATCTTCAACATCTTCTTGTATTTTGTTGAACCGCCGTGATGTCATCTTCTCTGCTCGCGGTAGACCAATGTGACGTCACTGGTTATAAAGAACCTTATCCTGTTAACAAACCTGCGACAATTAAGGCCGCAACTTTGTTTCCAAACTCGCGGCTACTTGATTCTCACGCCTGACATATCCCTTTCTTTATAAATAGGACCGAAGGGTCATTTCCTTTCTCTTTCCCTCTGACCCCTTCTGCTTCGTCTTCCTCGCGTCGCCCAGCTTCGGAGCTCCGCCGCCACCGTTGACCTCTGCATCAACCTTGGCCGCTGCATCAACCTGAGCACAACAGAGCATCGCGGCGACCTTCCGCTTCTTCCTCAGCTCCGGTAAATCTTCTTTCCTTTCCCCCGTAGATCTGTTCTAGGGTTTCCTCGTTCGTCGAAGTTCATCGAGACTCTGGCGCTGTTCTTCCTTTGTTTCTTCTTTAGCCCATGAATAAAACTTCAAACCTGATGTATTCTCCGTAATGGCTTATCTTCTGTTACCAAAGCAAACCTTTATGCGCATAAAACACTGATCTGGTCCCTTGTGAATTGCTTTGAGATCAACCTTTTAGGTCTAAATCCTTTTATTTTCCTGTCTTGCGGTAGATCCAAAATTTCACTGCGACCTTATGAAATCTGTTTTTACCTTCCTTAGTCATTCTTGCCTTAGATCTGTATCCTATTTACCACATAGGCGGTTCACCTTTGAAAAAGCAATCTATCATATATCATTAGTCCCCTTGTTGAACCGCCGGGATGCTGTTGCTTATAAACTCCGGTTTAGATAGATCTGCTTCCGGTTTAACATTGCACATATCAATGTACTTTGTAGATTTCATCATGGCCAAGCAAGTGTATGAGTGCAATCGGGTCCCTTCTCGCATCACAGAGGATCAACTGGACGATTTAGTCCTGATTGGCGCCTTGGGCAGCAAAGACACCGTCCATTGGAGGGCTCCTGGCAAAGAATGCCCCCCACACCTTGAGAAGGAGAGGTTGTTGTTTTCGTAGACCACTTAGCCCGGGGTTTTAAACCGCCCGGTTCTAAATTCTACCGGGATGTTCTAGCTGATTTCCAACTCCATCCGCAAGACACTGGCCCCAACTCTGTTACAAATATGTGCCACTTCCAAGTGCTCTGTGAGGTGTTCTTTCAAGAGGAGCCCATAGTGGAATTATTCAGAGATCTTTTCCATCTAAACCGCCGTACTGAGTTTACTGATGGCTCTAATACGGAGTTGGGTGGCATGGCGATTCAAAAAAGGAAAGAGGTCACATACCCTCACGCCAAGCTGCACAGTCACCCCAAGGAGTGGAATCAGACATGGTTCTACTGCAAAGACACCTCCCCTGCTGTTGAGAATCCCTTGCCTGGCTTTCGTCCGGAGCGGCTCAGCAATACCCATCCTTTTCCTCAACGATTGACTGCCCAGGAGAGAAGCAAATATGCTCCTCAGCTGTCAAAGCTCAGGTCCTTTATGGCCAACGGTTTAACAGGGGTTGACCTTGCTCGCTGTTGGATATCATGGAGCATACTGCCCCTTAGTCAGCGCTCCGGTTTGATGTGCGAATGTACTGATAGTGTGGATGACCCACTGCGACATTCAAGACTCCAGCTCTCCGGTGAAGAAATCACAGAGGCTGTGCGTAAGATACTGAATGAACCGGAGCACATCTGCGCTAGAACCGGCCTGCTTCCCTTCTGTGCCACCAACAAACCTCCAGCTGTAAGACTTTGATTTTTCTCTTTGCTGAATCTGTTATTGATATGTCTGGTCAGTGTTTTTAATATCAGTGTCTGCATAACCAGGGCGATGATCCGTTTTGGAGCAAAAAGCTGCCGCAGGAGAAACCAGAGAAAACAGATAAATCGGAAAGAGCAACCCGGCAAAAAACTAAAACTGTGAAGAAGACTGCCCACCGGAAAAGAACCACTGCATCTTCTAATCCGGCCCCTGATGATGAGGTGGATAATCCGGACTTTGAGGTAGAGCTTGACTCACTTGGTTTATTCTTCATGCATCTTATTGATGATGATATTTGTCAGGATGATGCCGAAGCCAGCCATGCGGATGTTGCAGAGGTAATTAGTCTCTCTTCCGATTCAGAAACTTTGCCTTCACAAAAAATCCGTCAGGCAAACCGGAAAGTTAAATTTTCTCATCCTCTTGCTTATTTGGATCCTAAACTTCTTATGAAGACTCAACAACATGAAGCTCGCCGCACCACCCGGCACAGCGGCCAGGTAGTTACCTCCGCCGGTTTACCGAACAGTCTGGTTCGGAAACGTCATTCCGAGGTCTCTAATTCGCTTGTCAGTGCTTGTCCTAAAGCGGGCTGCTTTCGTCAACCTCTTAATCCGTCTGACTTCGATTATCAGGTTATTTCCCACTCATCTTCTGGCGAGTCGTCGACTACTCAGCTCCCACCGCTCAAAATGGTGCTTGGGTAAGCTATATTTATTGTGATGTTTGTAGTATATTGCCATAGAATATATGTTGTATTTAATTTTGTTATTCTTCTCAGGGCCAAACCTAGGCCGAGCAAGAAGGCCCGCCTGGATAAAGCGGCCGAAGAAGATGTCATTCTTGAACCAGGCACCACACCCAATCTTGAAGCGGCTATTCCTGAGGATATTCCCAATGATCCACCGCAGCCAGATGATGATCTTGCTGCTGAGGAAATACCTACTGATACCTCAGGTCCTATCCATCAGCCCACAGGTTCCCTTCGGGTTGAAAGCTCCACCGGTCCCGCAAAACCTACTGACAAGCCAACAGCTCCAGTGCAAACCGGCGGTACCAATGATGATGAAGTTGTCATTACTGGCACTGGCCATACTGAGCCAAGCAATCCTGTCGCTTTATCCAAACATTCTGCCGAGGAAGAATTAGCTGCTTTTGGCAAAGGCAAGTGGAATGCTGATCTGACGGCTTACGCTGCTCTGAACGCCCAAGATATCCATTCCGGCTATCTGAACCGGCTGTATACCAGCCGTGACTATGAAGCCGGTCTGGTTAACATGATGAAGGATAAATATGAGGTAACTTCCATATGCTCCTTCCTGCTTGTATGCTTTCATTCTTGCTGACTCTCCTAGCCCCTAAGGGCCGATTTGAAATATTCTTTCAAACCGGGACTTAATAATATGAATCTTGATGCTTTGAAATTTGCTGATGTAGTCCCCAAGGGCCGGTTCAACTTAGCGTAGTTAAACCGGTACTTTAAGTAATTGAAACTGCCGCATCAGAATACATATGATCAAATAGCCATTAGCCCCCAAGTGCCAAGTTGAATACTTGTATTGAGCTTGGGACTTTGTAAACAATTGAAAGATGAATATTGAATATGCATTAGCCCCCAAGTGAAGCGCATAACTTGTTATGTAGTTGGTACTTGAATCCTTCTACCAATTTGTTGAAACATATATCTGTATGCCTGCAGGCGGAGCTGAAGGCGAAAGAAAGCCAAGTCATCGATCTGCGAGAAAACCTGAAAACCCAACAGGCCGAAACCTCCAAGGCAAAAGAGGAATTTGCCAGTGCCTTAAGCGCCATGGAACAACTTAAGGAGAACTTCAAGAAGAAACGGGCGGATTGGGCCACTGAAAAGTTCGCTTTGATCAAACGAGCAGAGGATGCCAAGGCTGCACTGAAACCAGTGACGGATGAACTGACCAGCATAAAGCGGCACGTTCATGCCATGACCACTGCTATCTTTGGTAAGCCAGCTTGCCTTCTGAATTGGTTCTGCCTTCTTACAGAGTCGCCGGTTTATTAACCTTTTATGGTATTTCATGGACACACATTGGTCACTTGGGGTCAGATGTGCGGAAGAAATTGAAAGCCGCCTATACCTTGGTTAAACAATTGTATACTGGTGCCCAACGGATCATCTGTACCGCGTCTCATAACAAACCGGCGCCCACTTTGATTCAAGATACTTTGATGAAACTGTCAGTGCTTCCTGCCCGGGTTGAAGAGCTGAAGAAATCTGCTGCTCGAACCGGTGCAATCAATGCTTTAATCCGGGCAAAAGCTTGGGTGCCGGATTTTGATCCTATTGAAGCGGCTCAAGGTTATCCTAGTTTGAAGGAAGACGGGTCAGAATTTGGTGAAGCGGATCTGCGAGCCATAAACCGGGAGGTACATCCGTTAGCTTGTCAACTGGCTGAGGAAGCAGCTTTATCTCATTATCAAGCCCAATATGACAGCCAGAACAAGCTAATAGCTGCACCAATCCATGAATCGGAAAACCTGATCCCTCCAATCCGTAAGCATACTTACGCTCCCGATATTGACCCGTCTTCACTAATCCATGACGAAGCTGTTTTTCAAGAATTGATGGGAATCGACTGGACAACTGTGGATTTTCAGCCACTGGGTAGAGAAACGGAAGCTGAAGCGGCGCAGGATGACCCACAACCATCAGGCCAGGCTGGTGGCCAAGCTTAAACCGGAGCCGGTTTTAAAACTGTCTCTCCTTTGTGCAAAACAATTATGTTATTATGGGCACCATGTTGCCTTGTAATAGGCTAGCTGATACCTTTGATGTTGATATGCCTTCGCGCATAACTTGTTCTTCCTGTGGTAATGAACTTTCCAAAATACTTTCTGAAATAAGAAATTCGTTAAGTGCCACCGCGGTTGTACCATCAGGCGGAATATGATGTTTGTATATATAAAGTCAAAACATCCAAAACAAAATTTTAAGTATATGATAAAAAAATTTGAGATACATAATACCTGCCACCATTGAGTGTGAAGTTGGCTTGGCCAACCTTGAAGCGGAGCTTTTGCAAACCCACACTGTTGGAGGAAATCACAACTCCTGTATATGTATATGACACTGGTTACCATGTAAACCATGCCGGGTTATAATGAACACCGTGTTACTCCATAAGAGGATGTTAACAACAAGGATCAAACCGGACAAATAGTCTCCGGATTGACGTGAACTGTGTTCCTTCAATTGATTGGTTAAAAAACTTTGTTGGTTTAAAGAACACAATAAAAAGCAAAAAAAACCTTCAAAGAAAAGTATGAAGCAAAAGCAACGAAAAAAAAACGTTTGCCAAAAAAGATTTATTTAAGCTGATCAAATGGCGTAACCATGGCCAAACACGAGCAAGCTCCCGTTAGGTGTAACTATGGTTCTAGTTAGCCAGGTCCCCAAGTGATTCTTGTGGCATTTATGCCGACCAAATGGCGTGGTCATGGTTCGTGTTCGACCAAGCCCCCAAGTGATTCTGTGGCCTTAGGCCGATCAAGATGCATGACTGGTTCAGACATGACCAAGTCCCCAAGTGATCTGGTGGCTTTCGCCTATCAAGAGGCATGGTATTGGTTCGGACATGACCAATCCTCCAAGTGATATAACACGATGCTTTTAGCAAAGCGAACTCAAGGGGTAAACCGGAGGCCGCTTTAGAGCAACTCCGTGTAACCTCACATGATGTAAAAGAACAGATACCCCGCTTTAGCTAAGGTTCCGGTTTATTATACTTAATCATAATATATACATTGTATGTACATAAGTATAGCCAATGGCTCAGGTATAGTAAGGCCGAAGATGAGTTATATTCCACGCCCTGTTAGTCTCTTCCTCTGATGTACATGAGTCCTTATGCTCTCGAATATCGATCAGATAGTACGGCCCGTTGTGCAGATTCTTGCTGACCACGAAAGGCCCCTCCCAAGGTGGGGATAGCTTATGCATATCAGTCTGATCTTGGATGAGCCGAAGCACCAAATGTCCTTCCTAGAAGGCTCTGATTCTGACTCGGCGACTGTGATAACGACGAAGATCCTGCTGGTAAATCGCCGACCGGGCGGCTGCGATGTCACGCTCTTCATCCAACCGGTCCAAAGCATCTTGCTGTGCTGTCTCGTTGTCCGCTTCAACATAAGCCGTGACACGATGTGAGTCATGACGGATATCGCTGGGGAGAACCGCCTCCGCTCCATAAACCATGAAGAACGGTGTGTATCCTGTTGATCTGTTGGGTGTTGTATTGATGCTCCATAACACAGATGGTAATTCTTCTACCCAACAACCCGGCATTCTCTGTAAAGGAACCATGAGCCGGGGCTTGATGCCTTTCAAGATCTCTTGATTAGCTCTTTCTGCTTGACCATTGGACTGTGGATGTGCCACTAATGAAACGTCGAGCCGGATGTGCTCCCGTTCACAGAACTCATTCATAGCACCTTTGGATAAATTGGTACCATTATCTGTGATAATACTGTGCAGAAAGCCAAACCGGAAAATCACCTTTTTGATGAACTGAACCGCCGTGGCCGCATCACACTTGCTAATAGGTTCTGCCTCCACCCACTTTGTAAACTTGTCCACCGCCACCAGGAGGTGGGTCTTCTTATCTTTGGACCTTTTGAAAGGCCCAACCATATCCAGCCCCCAAGTCGGAAATGGCCAAGTAATTGGAATCATCCTCAATTCTTGAGCCGGTACATGAGCACGTCTTGAAAACCTTTGGCAACCATCACATCGTCTGACCAGATCCTTCGCATCAGCATGAGCAGTTAACCAATAGAAACCATGGCGAAACGCTTTAGCCACCAGAGACTTTGAACCGGCGTGGTGACCACAATCTCCTTCGTAGATCTCACGCAAAATTTCACGGCCTTCTTCAGGAGACACGCAACGTTGAAAAGCTCCTGATACACTGCAATGATGCAACTCACCGTTGATGACAGCCATGGACTTGGATCGCCGGATTATCTGCCGGGTCAGAATCTCATCTTCTGGCAACTCGCCCCGGTTCTTGTATGCCAGATAAGGAAGCGTCCAATCCGGAATAACATGAAGAACTGCCACCAATTGAGCCTCCGGATCAGGAATGGCAAAATCCTCTTCACCAGGGATCTTCACCGACGGGTTGTGTAGCACATCTAGAAAAACATTGGGTGGGACCGGTTTGCGCTAAGAGCCCAGCCGGCTTAAAGCGTCCGCCGCTTCATTTTTCTGCCGGTCCACGTGGTCCACTTGATAGACTCTGAAATAACCTGCAACAATATCCACCTCACGATGATATGCTGCCATGAGTGGGTCCTTGGAGTCCCAAGTGCCAGACACTTGCTGAGCCACAAGGTCCGAATCATCGAAGCACTTAACTCGACTTAGATTCATCTCCTTAGCCATCCGAAGACCATGGAGCAAGGCTTCATACTTAGCTGCATTGTTAGTACAAGGGAACATTAAACGGAGAACATAACAAAACTTATCACCTCGTGGGAAAGTTAATATGACTCCAGCCCCCGAGCCTTCCAACTGCCTGGATCCGTCAAAATGGATGGTCCAATATGTATGATCTGGTTTTTCTTCAGGTGCTTGCATTTCCGTCCAATCATTGATGAAATCAACAAGTGCCTGAGACTTAATCGCTGTCTGAGGCTCTATATCCCACTTTGCAATCCGGCCAGTTGCTTCCCGGTTCTGGATGATATCTTCCAAAGGAGCAGAACTGACCACCGTAATTGGGTGCCCTTGGAAGTATTGCTTAAGCTTCTGGCTTGCCATAAAAACTCCGTACACCAGCTTCTGCCAATGCGGATACCTTTGCTTGGAATCAATGAGTACCTCGCTGATATAATAGACCGGACGTTGAACCGGATGCTCCTTACCTGCCTCCTTTCGTTCCACCACAATAGCCACGCTGACCGCACGAGCATTAGCAGCAACGTATAGCAGTAACGGCTCCTTGTCAATGGGAGCGCCGAGCACAGGCGGATTGGCTAATTGCCACTTTAAGTCCTCAAATGCTTCATCAGCAGCAGAACTCCAGACGAACTGATCCGTCTTCTTCAACATCTGATACAAAGGGATCGCCTTCTCACCAAGGCAGCTAATAAACCGGCTTAACGCGGCAATCCGGCCTGCCAGGCGTTGAACATCATTGATACACTTCGGTTTAGCCAGGGAGGTGATGGCTGTGATCTTCTCCGGATTAGCCTCAATTCCCATGTTGGACACCAGAAAACCCAATAACTTGCCCGCCGGTACACCAAAGACACACTTGTCCGGATTAAGCATCATCTTGTACGTCCTTAGGTTATCAAAGGTTTCCTTCAAATCATCAACCAGAGTCTCCTTCTCCCTGGATTTAACCACGATATCATCCATGTAAGCATGTACATTACGGCCAATCTGCTTGTGAGGACAATTTTGTACACACCGTTGATAAGTTGCCTGGGCACTTTTGAGCCCAAAGGGCATAGACACATAGCAGAAGGCTCCAAAGGGAGTTATGAATGCCGTCTTCTCCTGGTCCTTGACTGCCATTTTGATCTGATGATAGCCAGAATATGCATCCAAAAAACTTAAACGCTCACAACCCGCTGTAGCATCAATGATTTGATCAATACGGGGGAGGGCAAAAGGATCTGCTGGACAAGCTTTATTAAAATCTGTGTAATCCACACACATACGCCAGGTGCCATTTTTCTTAAGGACTAGCACCGGATTGGCAAGCCACTCAGGGTGAAAAACTTCAACAATAAAACCAGCTGCTAAGATCCTGGCTACCTCTTCTCCAATTGCCTTGCGTCTTTCTTCGTTAAACCGGCGGAGGAACTGTTTCACCGGTTTGTATTTAGGATCCACATTAAGTGTGTGCTCAGCGAGTTCCCTCGGTACACCTGGCATGTCAGAGGGCTTCCATGCAAAAATGTCCCGATTCTCACGGATGAACTCGATGAGCGCGCTTTCCTATTTTGGATCCAAGTTGGCACTAATGCTGAACTGCTTGGATGAATCGCCAGGTACGAAGTCAACAAGCTTAGTTTCTGCTGCCGATTTGAACTTCAGGGCCGGATCATGCTCCGTAGTTGGCTTCTTCAACGGAGTCATGTCCGCCGGATCAACATTGTCTTTATAGTACTTCAACTCCTCGGTGGCACAAACCGACTCTGCATAAGCCGCATCTCCTTCCTTGCATTCCAAAGCGATTTTGCGGCTTCCGTGAACCGTTATTGTCCCCTTGTGACCCGGTATCTTGAGCTGCAAATACACATAACAGGGCCGAGCCATAAACTTGGCGTATGCCGGACGCCCAAATAGGGCATGATATGGACTTTGGATTTTTACCACTTCAAACATTAATGTTTCCGACCTGGAATCATGATCATCCCCAAAGGCCACTTCAAGAGCTATCTTACCAACGAGATATGCTGATCTGCCAGGCACTACACCGTGGAATACTGTATTGGATGGTTTGAGATTCTTATCTGTTAGTCCCATACGACGGAAAGTCTCATAGTATAGGATGTTAATGCTGCTCCCTCCATCCATGAAAACCTTGGTGAACTTATAACCTCCCACCTGAGGCGCCACCACCAGAGCCAACTGACCCGGATTATCGACCTGGAGTGGGTGATCCTCTCTGCTCCATATGATTGGCTGTTCAGACCAACATAGATAACGGGGTGTGGCCGGTTCAACAGAGTTGACTGCCCGCCTCTGAACCTCCAAGCTAGTGGTAAAGACATGGTACTGCCCATTACTCAACTGCTTTGGGTTGCTTTGGTAACCTGACTGTTGCTGCCGTTGGTTGTAACTACCTTGGTTGTTCTAACTATTTTGACCATTATGTCCGCCCGGATTACCATTAAATCCTGAACCGGAACTTCCTCCACCGTAACCCGGCCCGGACCCTGAGCCACCGCCAGATCCGTGATCATACCAGAAATTATTATAATTTTTGAACTCCTGCATAATAAAGCAATCCTTCCAAAGGTGGTTTGCTGGCTCCTCCTTCATCCCATGTCTTGGACAGGGCTGGCTTAGCAGATAGTTCGGGCGGTTTGGGTTGGGGTTGGGCGCTCCACTATGATTTTTCGGCCTACCCTTGCGCCACTGGCCATTGTCCTGTACGTTGGTATTAGCCACAAAATCCATGTTGCCATCCGCTTTACGCTTGCCTCCTCCGCCATTGCCTACCCAGTGATGCTGCTGACCTTTGGAGCTGCTGTTCTTCTTCCCCTTCCCTGTCTTGTCATCATTAGATTCGGGATCCTTGGTACTATCAGAATCAACATATTTTACCAAAGCGGCCATGAGGGTCCCCATGTTGGGCGAAAGCTGTCCTCAGAAGTTCCTTGACCCGTCGCGTCTCTACTGCTTGCGGCGAGTCACCTTCAACAGGAATGGCCTCCAGTCATGCAACAGCGGCAACAATATTGTCCATTGGGTTGGAGTAGTGACCCGGAGGTGTTAAAGCATCCCGAGGTATAATGGTGTTTTGACGAGGCGGGTCCATCTGACGGGGCTGAACCGGTGCACCGGTCCCAGGGGCTTCTGCCCGGTTCCCCTCCAGCGGATTACTGGCTCTTGGTCCTGGAGTGTTGAAAAGGTCTCTGGCCTCGAAAACCGGAGGTAAGCGGGACCGGTGCTTCCTCCTCATGACTTCATGCGATGCGCTCTGATCCAACATAAGCTTGTAGGCCTGTGCGTCTAAAGCGGCCCGCTCTGCGGCCATCCTAGTGTCCTCAGCCGCCAGATCCGTTTTGGCCTGGGTGATTTGTTCCTTTACCTTTGCAATCTCCGTGTTGTGAGCGTCCTGATCTGGCGGATTGACTTCTGCCATAAGCACAGCCAATGCATCAAATAGTTCTGATAGAACCTGAGCCGGTGGGCGCACAGGGCCTCCCGCCCCAGCAACCGTTGCCGCTGCTGAACCGGAGATTGTTGCCGCGGCTGTCGAAGAGTGAAGCGCTGCTTGTGTTCCGGTCATGAATATTCCAACCCGGTTAGGCAGATCAGAGGGGTCTGGAATACTGTCGCCATCGGAACAGCTCTCAATCCGGCCATCTTGTAGCTGATAAAGAGATTTGGTTTCTCCGGTCGAAGATTCATCACCGGAACGAACGGCAGTCGCCCCGCGAAGCTCCGATCCATCCTCATAACTCCCTCCATGGATCATTCCCATGAAGGCACGCTTCATGGCCGGTTTAACCCGGGCGGATCGCGTACAATGAGCCGTCTCGACGAGGTCGGTGCAGATGTCCGGCTCAGGGCCCGGTTCACCGATCTTGCCAATGAAAACGTGAATGCTACGAAAGGGGACCCAGTACCCGTACTCAATTGAGCCGGCCTCGGGGCCCCAGCCTGCGTCGTCGATGTAGAGTTTGCCGCGATGACTCTTAGTCATCCGGCCTACATCATAGCCCTCAAGTCCTTCAAAGCGGCCCTCCAAGAACCGGAAACCATCATGCGATAGCCCCACGGTGGGCGCCAATTGTCATGGTTTTGTCACGGCAGATGTCCTAGAGAAAGAACTTAGTCGTGGAGCCATCGCTATGGGTTAGCTTGAAGGGGTTAAAGCGGACACAAGGACGCAAGAGAGTTTATACTAGTTCGGCCCCTTCAATGAAGGTAAAAGCCTACGTCTAGTTGTGATGGAATTGATGGGTGTTTCGACGACTAGGGAGCAAATAAGCTTTGCCTATGTCTCGAGTTGTTGTCTGTCCTTGAACCGCCGCCGGGTCATCCCCTTATATACATGGGGACGCCCGTCGGTTTACAGAGTCCCGATACAGGCTCATAGATGCGTCCAGTTCGGTCTCCACTATTCCTAACTTATAACACAAGTTACATACCGACGCCAGTTTATAGCTATAGGCCTTAAACCGATCATGGGCCTTTAGCCCTCATCTGCCCTCATGGGCTTTTATCACACTCAACTACTGATGAAGTTAACTCGGCTTGTCCTGGCCGGTTTATGCCCAGTAGTAATATCCCCAACACCTGGTAAGAAGAAAACATGGAGGCGTCAGCACAAACATGTACATTGGCACCGGTGGCAATTAACCAATCAGGGGATTGAAATACTGAAAGGATGGTAGGAAAAATACCGTACCCTGATTCCTTCATATCAGTATCACCGATGACAACATTAGCGGACTTGCCGCTCTTCTCATGTTCGCGCTCCTCAAAGCGGTTAGGACACTTTGGAGCCCAGTGATTAGGATCACCGCAGACATGGCAAAGTCCCTTCCCCTTCTTATGAGAATTCTTCTTGAAGTTGGTAGAACGTGATGGCTTGTTCTTTGTATCAAACTTGCATTTGCCCTGAGTTTTGTTCTTATTGTTTTTGTACTTGTTGGGCTAGGAGTTCTTCTTCTGTACCATGTGGGCACTAGAACCTCCCTCAGGAACTCGAGCACGTGTGTCCTTTGCTCTCGCCTTCTCTTCAACATCAAGAGTACCAATGAGATCCGCAACGGAAAACTCCTGTCTCTTGTGTTTCAGGGAAGTAGCAAAATTGTTCCATGAAGGTGGAAGCTTGGCAATGATGCCTCCGGCAACAAATTTGTCCGGCAACACACACTTGAAGTACTCAAGTTCTTTTGCGAGCGACTGTATCTCATGAGCCTGCTGTACAACAGGGCGCTCATCAGTCATCTTGTAGTCATAGAATTGCTCCATGACGTACAACTCGCTGCCGGCGTGAGAGGCACCAAACTTGGCCTCGAGTGCAGCCCACATGTCCTTGCCGTTGTCAAATGACATATACGAATCCACAATGGAGTCATCAAGAACACTCAGAAGAGCGCCTTTAAAGAGGGTATCGATCTTCTCAAAAGCTTCCAGCTGTGCTGGATTAAGATCGCCCTCAGGCGTGCCCTTGGTGGCATCATAGCAGCCCATGGTCTGAAACTAGTAGACTGCTCTCGTGCGCCACCTCTTATATTGTGCCCCCCTTAAAGGCAGGCGGTTTAAGATGCGCAGCAAAACCACTCAGAGTAAATTGCCTATAATCTGGTTTTTGGATTGTTGGAAATATGAGCAAATTACTACGAGATTTAATCCGAATAAACAGAATATAAATCATGACCACAATAGCAGAGATTAAACTAATCATGTGAACTAGCATAGCAGATGAACATATCACATCTAGGGCACATACTAGAAACATGAATTCTACCACGATCTCGAACAGGAAGGATAGAATCACATACGGTGCAGCGGGTGCAGCACCGCCTGCGTTGATGTTGTCGCCCATGTCGTCGAGGATGAGGTTGCCGAGGTCGGGGATGAAGTCGTCGCTGCCAGCAGTTGCGCGAGTGCGCTCCCCAAAAACCTGATCGCCCCTCTCTCGTACAGGATCACGAGAGGCAGGGTTCCGGAGGCCTGCTGTCCCTTCTCGCGGTGCATGACGGAAGGAGGGATGGAGAAGACTAGCTTGGCGGCGCAATGATCTGGAACGGTGATGAGAAACCATACGAAGCGGCGGCTAGGGTAGACGTCTGCCTGACTATATATTGCGGGCCGGGTAGGTCGTGGGAGTAAACCCCACGTCCGAGTCGTCATGATCCAAAAGAATCGGAAATGGTTCAGTAATTAACGCGTCCGTTAATTATTAATTAATGACTCATTAATTTTCCCATGCAGCAAAAATATAGACAACGTGCATAGCTCTGTCCTCGGCTCGGCTCAATCCCGCAACCCGCGGCGCGTCGTGATGAGGCATGGCGTGGCGAGGCGAGCGAGGAGGAGGAGCGCACGTGTAGGTCTCCTCTTCTCATGCTCATACAAGTGGTAGAAGAGCTCACCTTATAAAGATGTGCAACTCTCTCTCAACTTCCAAGGTGGGACTAAACTTTAGCCTCACTCACTCCACTCACATGTGTGCGTGAATGGGCCAAGAGAATTTCAGAATTTTAGTTGGGCTTTGGGCCAAAGGCCTACTAGCAAAATTCCAACAATCCCCCACAAAGTCTCATTGGCACATCTCATCATTTAGTTCCAAAACATTGTTTTATATATCGGTGCTTAGTGGAGACTGTGAAGTTGAACTTCCACTTAGAAATTTATGCTACACTAGATCACAACTTGAATAGTGGACTATGCCTTGAACTACAAGTTTTCTGTGAAACTAGTTTCACACAAATTCTTGACCGATACTGGGCTGCCGCAAGGCTTCCCCACGGGTGGAGCGTATACGTCATACTCCAGGGCCTTTCATGAATTTATTAGAGAACACCCAATTCTCACAGACTGCGACGTTGACAGTCAAATTCATATAGGTATGTTCCTCAGAAGATGTTCTGCAGGACAACATCTCTGCTTACCCGAATAAGCCAGTTGGAACACATTAAGATAAGTATCAACCTGCCATGCAGATTAGGAGAGTATTGCATCTTCACGCAGTGGGATAATCAATATAGGGATACTCTCCTCCCAGCTGACCAACAGCTTGTCTCCCACTTCTACTTCACGGGATCTCCGATCACATAGAGTGGGTTACCACTATGGACAACTCATGCGGTGGGTCTCAAACCCATCTCCATCGATGCATTATCTATCACATTACGTGATAGACCCTTTGTGAAGGGATCTGCCAAGTTTTTCGATGTTTGTATATAATCCAACGTAATAACTCCGGAGTTCCTCAATTTTCTGACAAATTTTAATCTCCTCTTCACATGCCTTGAGGACTTCATATTGTCCTTAGAACTGTTTATCTTGACGATCACAGTTTGATTATCACAGTTCATCAGGATAGGGGGTATTGGTTTTTCAACCATAGGTAAGTCCATCAAGAGTTCACGAAGCCACTCTGCTTCAACAGTGGCAGTGTCTAATGCTGTGAGTTCTGCTTCCATAGTTGACCTCGTTAAGATGGTCTGCTTGCAAGACTTCCAGGAAACAGTGCCACCACCAAGTGTAAAAACATAACCACTTGTGGCCTTAATCTCATCAGCATCAGATATCCAGTTTGAGTCACTATAACCCTCCAGTACCCTTGGATACCCGGTGTAGTGAATCCCATAGCTCGCGGTGCCTTTCAAACAGCGCATAACTCTCTCAAGCACATGCCAATGATCATCTCCCGGTTTTGACACAAACCGACTCAGCTTGCTCACAGCAAAAGAGATGTCAGGCCTCATGGCACTCGCAAAATACATAAGCGAGCCAATAATCTGAGGATACCTCAGTTGATCTCTAGCAATCCATCGATTCTTTTGAAGCAACACACTAGCATCATATGGAGTTGGAGAAGGCGTGCAGTCGCTATACCCAAAACGACTCAAGACCTTTTCCACATAATGAGACTGAAGCAGTGTGATCCCACCATTCTCATCTCTCAACAACTTGATGTTTAAGATAACATCAACTACTCCTAGATCCTTCATCTCAAAACAGCGAGATAAGAAATCCTTAACCTCCTTGATTAAATCAAGTTTTGTTCCAAAGATCAATATGTCGTCGACATACAGACAAAGAATAACTCCTTCGCCCCCACCATAGCGATAGTACACGCACTTGTCACCATCGTTTACTACAAAGCCGGCAGCAGTTAATGTTCTTTCGAACTTCTCATGCCACTCCTTAGGAGCTTGTTTAAGGCCATATAAAGACTTTAATAACTTGCACACCTTTCCTTCCTGACCAGGTACTACAAAACCATCTGGCTGATCCATGTAAATTTCCTCCTTCAACTCTCCATTAAGGAAAGCCGTCTTAACGTCCATTTGATGGACGAGAAGACCATGTGAGGCAGCCAGTGATAGTAGCACCCGAATTGTGGTCAGTCTAGCCACGGGTGAGTAAGTATCAAAGAATTCTTCACCTTCTTTCTGGGTATAACCCTTGGCCACAAGCCGTGCCTTGTACTTTTCAATCGTACCATCAGGTCTAAGCTTCTTCTTGAACACCCACTTACATCCTACAGGTTTGCACCCATATGGACGGTCAGTGATCTCCCAGGTACCGTTAGCTAAGATGGAATCCATCTCGCTATACAGCTTCCTTCCAGTAGTCAGCATCAGGAGATGCATAGGCTTCTGAAATAGTCCTGGGTGTGTCATCCACGAGGTACACAATGAAATCATCACCAAAAGACTTTGCATTCCTCTGTCTCTTACTCCTCACAGGAGTTCCGTTGTTACCCTCAACAGGATTCTCAACGTGTTCCATCGCAATGGTGGGTTCAGGAATTACAGTGAATTCCTCACTAGATGGAGTAGGTATCTCCTGATTTGATGAACTCGACATATCCTTCATAGGAAATATGTCCTCAAAGAAAGTTGCATCATTTGATTCCATAATCGTACCAACATGCATGTCGGATACCTCAGATTTTATTATCAAAAATCTATAGCCGATGCTATGAAAAGCACAGCCCAGAAGAACACAATCCACGGTTTTTGGTCCAAGCTTGCGCTTCTTGGGAATTGGTATATTGACTTTCGCCAAACAACCCCAAGTACGTAGGTAAGAGAGTTTCAACCTTTTCCTTTCCCATTGCTCAAATGGAGTCATGGTCTTATGCTTTGTGGGAACTCGGTTTAGGACATGACACGTAGTCATTAGCGCCTCCCCCCACCATTCCTTGGATAGACCCGAAGTGTCTAACATGGTGTTAACCATATCAGTTAGAGTTTGGTTCTTTATTTCGGCTACCCCATTTGACTGGGGTGAGTAGGGAGGCGTCCTCTCATGGATTATACCATGTTCCGCACAAAATAGATCAAATTCATTGGAAAAATACTCTCCACCACGATCGGACCTAAGCCGTTTAATTTTTTGAGCAAGTTGGTTCTCTGCCTCAGCTTTATAGTTTTTAAAGAAAGTCAAAGCCTCATCTTTTGATTTCAGAAGATACACATAACAATATCTAGTGGAGTCATCAATCAACGTCATGAAGTATCTCTTTCCACCTTTTGTCAACACGCCATTCATCTCACAAAGATCAGAATGTATAAGCTCTAGTGCAAATATCTGACAAAGATAGGCGGAACAAGCCTCCGCACTCATAGCCTTTTCCAACAAATTGCCCACACTTAGAAATTACAACTTTATTGGATTCGAAAACCAACTTAAAACCATCTCGACATAAACGGGAACCGCTAACGAGATTTTTATTGATGGACGGCACATGATGAACGTTCTTCAGACGCACAGTCTTCCCCGAAGTAAACTTCAGATCGACCGCACCAACACCTCGAACGATGGCATGTGAACCGTTCCCCATCAGCACGGGTGAAGTCCCTGTTGCCTGGTAAGAAGAAAACATGGAGGCGTCAGCACAAACATGTACATTGGCACCGGTGTCAATTAACCAATCAGGGGATTGAAATACTGAAAGGATGGTAGGAAAAATACCGTACCCTGATTCCTTCATATCAGTATCACCGATGACAACATTAGCGGACTTGCCGCTCTTCTCATGTTCGCACTCCTCAAAGCGGTTAGGACACTTTGGAGCCCAGTGATTAGGATCACCACAGACATGGCAAAGTCCCTTCCCCTTCTTATGAGAATTCTTCTTGAAGTTAGTAGAATGTGATGGCTTGTTCTTTGTATCAAACTTGCCTTTGCCCTGAGTTTTGTTCTTATTGTTTTTGTACTTGTTGGGCTGGGAGTTCTTCTTCTGTACCATGTGGGCACTAGAACCTCCCTCAACAACTCGAGCACGTGTGTCCTTTGCTCTCGCCTTCTCTTTAACATCAAGAGTACCAATGAGATCCGCAACGGAAAACTCCTGTCTCTTGTGTTTCAGGGAAGTAGCAAAATTGTTCCACGAAGGTGGAAGCTTGGCAATGATGCCTCCTGCAACAAATTTGTCCGACAACACACACTTGAAGTACTCAAGTTCTTTTGCGAACGACTGTATCTCATGAGCCTGCTGTACAACAGGGCGCTCATCAGTCATCTTGTAGTCATAGAATTGCTCCATGACGTACAACTCGCTGCCAGCGTCCGAGGCACCAAACTTGGCCTCGAGCGCAGCCCACATGTCCTTGCCGTTGTCAAACGACATATATGAATCCACAATGGAGTCATCAAGAACACTCAGAAGAGCGCCTTTAAAGAGGGTATCGATCTTCTCAAAAGCTTCTAGCTGTGCTGGATTAAGATCGCCCTTAGGCTTGCCCTTGGTGGCATCATAGCAGCCCATGGTCTGAAACCACTAGACTGCTCTCGTGCGCCACCTCTTATATTGCGCCCCCTTAAAGGCAGGCGGTTTCAGATGCGCAGCAAAACCACTCGGAGTAAATTGCCTATAATCAGGTTTTTGGATTGTTGGAAATATGAGCAAATTACTACGAGACTTAATGCGAATAAATAGAATATAAATCATGACCATAGCAGCAGAGATTAAACTAATCATGCAAACTAGCATAGCAGATGAACATATCACATCTAGGGCACATACTACAAACATGAATTCTACCACGATCTCGAACAGGAAGGATAGAATCACATACGGTGCAGCGGGTGCAGCACCGCCGGCGTTGATGTTGTCGCCCATGTCGTCGAGGATGAGGTTGCCGCGGTCGGGGAAGAAGTCGTTGTTCACGAAGTCATCGCTGCCAGCAGTCGCGCGAGTGCGGTCCCCAAAAACCTGATCGCCCCTCTCCCGTATAGGATCACGAGAGGCGGGGTTCCGAAGGCCTGCTGTCCCTTCTCGCGGTGCACGACGGAAGGAGGGATGGAGAAGACTAGCTTGGCGGTGCAATGATCTGGAACGGTGATGAGAAACCATACAAAGCGGCGGCTAGGGTAGACGTCTGCCTGACTATATATTGCGGGCCAGGTAGGTCGTGGGAGTAAACCCCACGTCCGAGTCGTCACGATCCAAAAGAATCGGAAACGGTTCAGTAATTAACGCGTCCGTTAATTATTAATTAATGACTCATTAATTTTCCCATGCAGCAAAAATATAGACAACGTGCATAGCTCTGTCCTCGGCTCGGCTCAATCCCGCAACCCGCGGCGCGTCGTGACGAGGCGAGGCGTGGCGTGGCGTGGCATGGCGAGGCGAGCGAGGAGGAGGAGCGCGCGTGTAGGTCTCCTCTTCTCATGCTCATACAAGTGGTAAAAGAGCTCACCTTATAAAGAGGTGCAACTCTCTCTCAACTTCCAATGTGGGACTAAACTTTAGCCTCACTCACTCCACTCACATGTGTGCATGAATGGGCCAAGAGAATTTCAGAATTTTAGTTGGGCTTTGGGCCAAAGGCCTACTAGCAAAATTCCAACAATCCCCCACAAAGTCTCATTGGCACATCTCATCATTTAGTTCCAAAACATTGTTTTATATATCGGTGCTTAGTGGAGACTATGAAGTTGAACTTCCACTTAAAAATTTATGATACACTAGATCACAACTTGAATAGTGGACTATGCCTTGAACTACAAGCTTTCTGTGAAACTAGTTTCACACAAATTCTTGACCGATACTGGGCTGCCGCAAGGCTTCCCCGCGGGTGGAGCGTATACGTCATACTCCAGGGCCTTTCATGAATTTATTAGAGAATACCCAATTCTCACAGACTGCGACGTTGACAGTCAAATCCATATAGGTGTGTTCCTCAGAAGATGTTCTGCAGGACAACATCTCTGCTTACCCGAATAAGCCACTTGGAACACATTAAGATAAGTATCAACCTGCCATGCAGATCAGGAGAGTATTGCATCTTCACAGAGTGGGATAATCAATATAGGGATACTCTCCTCCCAGCTGACCAACAGCTTGTCTCCCACTTCTACTTCACGGGATCTCCGATCACATAGAGTGGGTTACCACTATGGACAACTCATGCGGTGGGTCTCAAACCCATCTCCATCGATGCATTATCTATCACATTACGTGATAGATCCTTTGTGAAGGGATCTGCCAAGTTTTTTGACGTTTGGATATAATCCAACGTAATAACTCCGGAGTTCCTCAATTTTCTGACAGATTTTAATCTCCTCTTCACATGCCTTGAGGACTTCATATTGTCCTTAGAACTGTTGATCTTGACGATCACAGTTTGATGATCACAGTTCATCAGGATAGGGGGTATTTGTTTTTCAACCATAGGTAAGTCCATCAAGAGTTCATGAAGCCACTTTGCTTCAACAGTGGCAGTATCTAATGCTGTGAGTTCTGCTTCCATAGTTGACCTCGTTAAGATGGTCTGCTTGCAAGACTTCCAGGAAACAGCGCCACCACCAAGTGTAAAAACATGACCACTTGCGGCCTTAATCTCATCAGCATCAGATATCCAGTTTGAGTCACTATAACCCTCCAGTACCCTTGGATACCCGGTGTAGTGAATCCCATAACTCGTGGTGCCTTTCAAATATCGCATAACTCTCTCAAGCGCATGTCAATGATCATCTCCCGGTTTTGACACAAACCGACTCAGCTTGCTCACAGCAAAAGAGATGTCAGGCCTCGTGGCACTCGCCAAATACATAAGCGAGCCAATAATCTGAGAATACCTCAGTTGATCTCTAGCAATCCGTCGATTCTTTCGAAGCAACACACTAGCATCATATGGAGTTGGAGAAGGCATGCAGTCGCTATACCCAAAATGACTCAAGACCTTTTCCACATAATTAGACTGAAGTAGTGTGATCCCACCATTCTCATCTCTCAATAGCTTGATGTTTAAGATAACATCAGCTATTCCTAGATCCTTCATCTCAAAACAGCGAGATAAGAAATCCTTAACCTCCTTGATTAAATCAAGTTTGGTTCCAAAGATCAATATGTCGTCGACATACAGACAAAGAATAACTCCTTCGCCCCCACCATAGCGATAGTACACGCACTTGTCACCATCGTTTACTACAAAGCCGGCAGCAGTTAATGTTCTTTCGAACTTCTCATGCCACTCCTTAGGAGCTTGTTTAAGGCCATATAAAGACTTTAATAACTTGCACACCTTTCCTTCCTGACCAGGTACTACAAAACCATCTGGCTGATCCATGTAAATTTCCTCCTTCAACTCTCCATTAAGGAAAGCTGTCTTAACGTCCATTTGATGGACGAGAAGACCATGTGAGGCAGCCAGTGATAGTAGCACCCGAATTGTGGTCAGTCTAGCCACGGGTGAGTAAGTATCAAAGAAGTCTTCACCTTCTTTCTTGGTATAACCCTTGGCCACAAGCCGTGCCTTGTACTTTTCAATCGTACCATCAGGTCTAAGCTTCTTCTTGAACACCCACTTACATCCTACAGGTTTGCACCCATATGGACGGTCAGTGATCTCCCAGGTACCGTTAGCTAAGATGGAATCCATCTCGCTACGTACAGCTTCCTTCCAGTAGTCAGCATCAGGAGATGCATAGGCTTCTGAAATAGTCCTGGGTGTGTCATCCACGAGGTACACAATGAAATCATCACCAAAAGACTTTGCAGTCCTTTGTCTCTTACTCCTCACAGGAGTTCCATTGTTACCCTCAACAGGATTCTCAACGTGTTCCATCGCAATGGTGGGTTCAGGAATTACAGTGAACTCCTCACTAGATGGAGTAGGTATCTCCTGATTTGATGAACTCGACATATCCTTCATAGGAAATATGTCCTCAAAGAAAGTTGCATCATTTGATTCCATAATCGTACCAACATGCATGTCGGATACCTCAGATTTTATTATCAAAAATCTATAGCCGATGCTATGAAAAGCATAGCCCAGATGAACACAATCCACGGTTTTTGGTCCAAGCTTGCGCTTCTTGGGAATTGGTATATTGACTTTCGCCGAACAACCCCAAGTACGTAGGTAAGAGAGTTTCAACCTTTTCCTTTCCCATTCCTCAAATGGAGTCATGGTCTTATGCTTTGTGGGAACTCGGTTTAGGACATGACACGCAGTCATTAGCGCCTCCCCCCACCATTCCTTGGATAGACCCGAAGTGTCTAACATGGTGTTAACCATATCAGTGAGAGTTCGGTTCTTTCTTTCGGCTACCCCATTTGACTGGGGTGAGTAGGGAGGTGTCCTCTCATGGATTATACCATGTTCCGCACAAAACAGATCAAATTCATTGGAAAAATACTCTCCACCACGATCGGACCTAAGCCGTTTAATTTTTCGATCAAGTTGGTTCTCTGCCTCAGATTTATAGTTTTTAAAGAAAGTCAAAGCCTCATCTTTTGATTTCAGAAGATACACATAACAATATCTAGTGGAGTCATCAATCAACGTCATGAAGTATCTCTTTCCACCTTTTGTCAACACGCCATTCATCTCACAAAGATCAGAATGTATAAGCTCTAGTGGCGCCAAGTCTCTTGCCTCTGCAGTCTTATGGGACTTGCGAGGTTGCTTAGCTTGCACACATACTTGGCACTTGGAGCCTTTGACAGTAGAGATTTTCGGAATTAAATTCATATTGGCTAACCACGTCATGCAACCAAAGTTAATATGAAAGAGTCGTGAATGCCAGATATCAGACTCATTATTGTGGCAAACATTATTAATAACTTTAGTGCAAATATCTGACAAAGATAGGCGGAACAAGCCTCCGCACTCATAGCCTTTTCCAACAAATTGTCCACACTTAGAAATTACAACTTTATTGGATTCGAAAACCAACTTAAAACCATCTCGACATAAACGGGAACCGCTAACGAGATTTTTATTGATGGACGACACATGATGAACGTTCTTCAGACGCACAGTCTTCCCCGAAGTAAACTTCAGATCGACCGTACCAACACCTCGAACGATGGCATGTGACCCGTTCCCCATCAGCATGGTGAAGTCCCTGTTGCCTGGTAAGAAGAAAACATGGAGGCGTTAGCACAAACATGTACATTGGCACCGGTGTCAATTAACCAATCAGGGGATTGAAATACTGAAAGGATGGTAGGAAAAATACCATACCCTGATTCCTTCATATCAGTATCACCGATGACAACATTAGCGGACTTGCCGCTCTTCTCATGTTCGCGCTCCTCAAAGCAGTTAGGACACTTTGGAGCCCAGTGATTAGGATCACCGCAGACATGGCAAAGTCCCTTCCCCTTCTTATGATAATTCTTCTTGAAGTTGGTAGAATGTGATGGCTTGTTCTTTGTATCAAACTTGCCTTTGCCCTGAGTTTTGTTCTTATTGTTTTTGTACTTGTTGGGCTGGGAGTTCTTCTTCTGTACCATGTGGGCACTAGAACCTCCCTCAGCAACTCGAGCACGTGTGTCCTTTGCTCTCGCCTTCTCTTCGACATCAAGAGTACCAATGAGATCCGCAACGGAAAACTCATGTCTCTTGTGTTTCAAGGAAGTAGCAAAATTGTTCCACGAAGGTGGAAGCTTGGCAATGATGCCTCCGGCAACAAATTTGTTCGGCAACACACACTTGAAGTACTCAAGTTCTTTTGCGAGCGACTGTATCTCATGAGCCTGCTGTACAACAGGGCGCTCATCAGTCATCTTGTAGTCATAGAATTGCTCCATGACGTACAACTCGCTGCCGGCGTCCGAAGCACCAAACTTGGCCTCGAGCGCAGCCCACATGTCCTTGTCGTTGTCAAACGACATATACGAATCCACAATGGAGTCATCAAGAACACTCTGAAGAGCGCCTTTAAAGAGGGTATCGATCTTCTCAAAAGCTTCCAGCTGTGCTGGATTAAGATCGCCCTCAGGCGTGCCCTTGGTGGCATCATAGCAGCCCATGGTCTGAAACGAGTAGACTGCTCTCGTGCGCCACCTCTTATATTGCGCCCCCCTTAAAGGCAGGCAGTTTCAGAAGCGCAGCAAAACCACTCAGAGTAAATTGCCTATAATCTGGTTTTTGGATTGTTGGAAATATGAGCAAATTACTACGAGATTTAATCCGAATAAACAGAATATAAATCATGACCACAACAGCAGAGATTAAACTAATCATGTGAACTAGCATAGCAGATGAACATATCACATCTAGGGAACATACTAGAAACATGAATTCTACCATGATCTCGAACAGGAAGGATAGAATCACATACGGTGCAGCGGGTGCAGCACCACCGGCATTGATGTTGTCGCCCATGTCGTTGAGGATGAGGTTGCCGAGGTCGGGGAAGAAGTCGTCGTTCACGAAGTCGTCCCTGCCAGCAGTCGTGCGAGTGCGCTCCCCAAAAACCTGATCGCCCCTCTCCCGTATAGGATCACGAGAGGCGGGGTTCCGGAGGCCTGCTGTCCCTTCTCGTGGTGCACGACGGAAGGAGGGATGGAGAAGACTAGCTTGGTGGTGCAATGATCTGGAACGGTGATGAGAAACCATACGAAGCGGCGGCTAGGATAGACGTCTGCCTGACTATATATTGCGGGCCGGGTAGGTCGTGGGAGTAAACCCCACATCCAAGTCGTCACGATCCAAAAGAATCGGAATGGTTCAGTAATTAATGCGTCCGTTAATTATTAATTAATGACTCATTAATTTTCCCATGCAGCAAAAATATAGACAACGTGCATAGCTCTGTCCTCGGCTCGGCTCAATCCCGCAACCCGCGGTGCGTCGTGACGAGGCGAGGCATGGCGTGGCGAGGCGAGCGAGGAGGAGGAGCGCGCGTGTAGGTCTCCTCTTCTCATGCTCATACAAGTGGTAGAAGAGCTCACCTTATAAAGAGGTGCAACTCTCTCTCAACTTCCAAGGTGGGACTAAACTTAGGCTCACTCACTCCACTCACATGTGTGCATGAATGGGCCAAGAGAATTTCAGAATTTTAGTTGGGCTTTGGGCCAAAGTCCTACTAGCAAAATTCCAACAATCCCCCACAAAGTCTCATTGGCACATCTCATCATTTAGTTCCAAAACATTGTTTTATATATCGGTGCTTAGTGGAGACTATGAAGTTGAACTTCCACTTAAAAATTTATGCTACACTAGATCACAACTTGAATAGTGGACTATGCCTTGAACTACAAGTTTTCTGTGAAACTAGTTTCACACAAATTCTTGACCGATACTGGCTGCCGCAAGGCTTCCCCGCGGGTGGAGCGTATACGTCATACTCCAGGGCCTTTCATGAATTTATTAGAGAACACCCAATTCTCACAGACTGCGACGGTGACAGTCAAATTCATATAGGTGTGTTCCTCAAAAGATGTTCTGCAGGACAACATCTCTGCTTACCCGAATAAGCCACTTGGAACACATTAAGATAAGTATCAACCTGCCATGCAGATCAGGAAGTATTGCATCTTCACAGAGTGGGATAATCAATATAGGGATACTCTCCTCCCAGCTGACCAACAGCTTGTCTTACACTTCTACTTCACGGGATCTCCGATCACATAGAGTGGGTTACCACTATGGACAACTCATGCGGTGGGTCTCAAACCCATCTCCATCGATGCATTATCTATCACATTACGTGATAGACCCTTTGTGAAGGGATCTACCAAGTTTTTCGACGTTTGGATATAATCCAACGTAATAACTCCAGAGTTCCTCAATTTTCTGACAGATTTTAATCTCCTCTTCACATGCCTTGAGGACTTCATATTGTCCTTAGAACTGTTTATCTTGACGATCACAGTTTGATTATCACAGTTCATCAGGATAGGGGGTATTGGTTTTTCAACCATAGGTAAGTCCATCAAGAGTTCACGAAGCCACTCTGCTTCAACAGTGGCAGTGTCTAATGCTATGAGTTCTGCTTCCATAGTTGACCTCGTTAAGATGGTCTGCTTGCAAGACTTTCAGGAAACAACGCCACCACCAAGTGTAAAAACATAACCACTTTTGGCCTTAATCTCATCAGCATCAGATATCCAGTTTGAGTCACTATAACCCTCCAGTACCCTTGTATACCCGGTGTAGTGAATCCCATAGCTCGCGGTGCCTTTCAAATAGCGCATAACTCTCTCAAGCGCATGCCAATGATCATCTCCCGGTTTTGACACAAACCGACTCAGCTTGCTCACAGCAAAAGAGATGTCAGGCCTCGTGGCACTCGCCAAATACATAAGCGAGCCAATAATCTAAGAATACCTCAGTTGATCTCTAGCAATCCGTCGATTCTTTCGAAGCAACACACTAGCATCATATGGAGTTGGAGAAGGCGTGCAGTCGCTATACCCAAAACGACTCAAGACCTTTTCCACATAATGAGACTGAAGCAGTGTGATCCCACCATTCTCATCTCTCAACAGCTTGATGTTTAAGATAACATCAGCTACTCCTAGATCCTTCATCTCAAAAAAGCAAAATTCCAACAGGTACGGCCCTGGCTGCTGCGGTGCACGGCGATGCTGGATGGCCGGCCGGACCTGCCGTCTCGTTGTCTGCTCTTCTTCCTCGTGGAGCCGGGTAGTAGTTACTACAAGTAGTTAAGTTCGGCGTGGACTTCTTCTCTGCTCCTTCGTATGCTGCGTAAGTTGTATGGAACGATGAACGCTTTGATCTCTCTCAGTAAAGAGTAAGTTGTGTTTTTTTGGTTTTTTGCTTGCACACGAGTTACAAGTTTGTAAGCCTTGCATAAAGCATTGAATTTCTACTTCGACTTTGGGATTTTACTTTTGGTGCATGTTGTTCATACTACTGACGAGCGTAAGGGAATTTCTGATTGGTCATAACCGACGGCCTGTCAGTGGTACCAACACCACTCAAGGGTTGGCTTGGACCTTGTGGACAACGCACAACATGATGGTTATTGAGTGTGTTTTTTACGGCAGGCATCCTCGATATTCAAATTTCTCGCCTTTTTTCAAGCATTGGCATCCGCTATCTAGGCAGCGGTACCGTACTTGCTTGGCAACATAATGAACGCAATAATTGTAGCTGACTTGTCTTGCCTAGACAATCTGACCTTTCTGACCACTTGGTGGCCTTTTTTCTTTTTTATCTGGGCTTGTTTGTGTCAGTTGTCTCAACATACTTCTTATGTACTTTGCTGCACTTGAACTTGTTGTATGGGCACAATGGTTGCTTTATCTATTAAAGCAAGACGAAAGCATGTTTCGAGAAGTTAGACGCGCCGAGGATGAATTTCACAAATTTGATGGAAACATATCACTTAGAGGGTGGTGATCAAAAGGATCTCATCGCGATGGTTTTGCTCAGGTTCAAATCCCGGATGGACGATAGCCATATGTCAAAAATGATATCACAACCCACCATCACCACACACAATCCATGTCATTTTTCCCGTCATCACCGATGATGGCCATTCTCCCAGGCAACGTGTCTAAACGTGGTCAATCCCAAAGGAATGAGCCTAGCCGCCACACTTTGATTCAGGTGCACCGGCCTAAGGAAATGCTTAAAATTTAGAAAACTAACCTCATCTAGCTAGACATGAGGGCCGCCGTACGCAAATTAATCCATGAAATCATGCAGTGAAATACATCCATCTGTCCACCGAATGTAAAATGCAAGAAACTCACACTCAAATATTAATGTCGGCCATAGAAGCTTCCAGTTTGCACATACATGCATGATTGCAGGACAAATCATCGTGATAGGTGTTAAGGCTTTCGTGCTTTTTATTCAAGCAACTCCAGTTCGACTCAGACAATACACGCATGTACACGTCCTTCAGTAACCTTGTGTACATGCGCGTATTCTTTATCCTTTGGATGCTTATCCACGATTTCCATCTCGACGAACATTGTGATGACGCCATTATATGAAAGCACTCTACGGATGGTTCATACTCGGCGTTGTCCGCGTACAAGGCGCAGTTCCTTGGTTTGACACTCTCCCCTAATGGACTTTATGGTCTAGAAGGTGTGGGCGCCCCGAAAGTCAAATTTTTCGCTTGGTTGGACTTGTAAGATCGGATTTGGACCGCTGACCGGCTTGAGCGGCGTGGTTGGGCTAATTGTGGCCTTTGCCCCATGTGCAAACAAGAGCAGAAGACCGGCATCCATCTCTTCGTCAAATGCCATTTCACTACTAGACTTTGGTGATTGATCATTGATAAGTATGGTCTTGTATACATGGACATTAGTGGCTGGCACCTTACGGAGTCTCTGTTCAAGTGGTGGGACAGACGAACCAACTCAAGCAATCTTGATTGACGTGCCATGGCCTTTTTTTACCATGCTTGTGTCGTGGATAATTTGGAATGAGAGGAACTTTAGGGTGTTCCGCCACAAAAATGCACCGCCGCCAATCCTACTAAAGCTTATAGTGGATGAGGCCAAGCTTTGGGTTTCGGCAAGGGCTAAGAAATTAGGGAGAATTGTACTTCCTCCGTTTTTTTACTCCGCATATAAGATTTGATCAAAGTCAAACTTTGCAGAGTTTGACTAACTTTATATTAAAAAATATAAACATTCACAATATGAAATCAATATTATCAGATACAACATTAAACGTATTTTCATAATATATAGTTTTAGTATTGTAGATGTTTATATATTTTTATATAAATTTGGTCAAACTTTGTGTAGTTTGACTTTAACCAAATCTTATCTGCAAAATAAAAAGAAACGGAGGGAGTATTAAGCGAGGAATTGTCATGCCGCTCGCTCGGTCTTTTATAACACTATATGTAACTCTACTCTCCTCTTATTTAATCATTGAGACAATTTTTTTGCCTTCATTTCGAAAAAAAAGTTATTGAAGATGGTTACTACGAATTTTCATAAATTACAGCAGTACATTCAGCTACAAATTGAATCATTGCACATAAATTTCCTACGAATTTTCATACAGAACTTGATTCCTTGACAATTCATCCGAAAATCGGTAAATCCAAAGACAGTCTACGAGTCGTCGCTGAACATATCATAACTGTGAGGCCGTACAGAATACCATGGGCAAGGTAGCGACTCCGACGTTGGTCCATCATCCGCCGTCACCTTGCAGCGCATCACCTTGTCGCGGGTGTTGTCGCCGAAGTAGCCCCACCGCAGGCGTTCTCCGGCGTCTCTGTATACCGCCACGTCGACGTCGAGCTCCACCCGCCCCGAGCGGCGCCACTCCGACGCCATGCGCTCCCGGAGAGGCCCCGAGAGCCCCACGCCGTCGGCCCTGGCCACCACCTTCACGCCCCTTCCCCAGGGCTCCCGGGAGACGCAGCCGCGCGGCTCCACGCGCGCCCAGCCGAGCGCGACGCCGGAGTAGGTCAGGAACACCTCAGCGCGGTCGGCGCACGTCTTGTTCATGCGCAGCGTGAGATTGAACGCCGGCGAGACCACGCGGCTGGGCCTGGCCGGGTCGATGCCCTCGTAGCCGGCGAGGCCGACGGAGAAAGACGCCACGTTGGCGCCCTCCATGTAGTACATGGGGCCCAACATGAGCGCTGTCACTCCAACCGAAAGTAGCACCAAGATTAGAAAGGTGGGTCCGTCCATGTGGCTGGACCTCGCCGCCGGCGCGTTGCCCAGGACTGGCGGCGCCTCGTCGTCGCGCGGGTCGGCGGGGATGGCATGGTAGGCCGCCTGCTCCAAGTCGACGGCCATGCTTCGATCTTGGACTACTACTTTGCTGTCTTCAAGCTTCTTCTAGTAGGAGTATTTGTTGGGGATGCCGCTAACAGCATCACGGATATATCGTCCAGGAGTCTTGAGGGAGGCAGTTCGTTTGGAGTTGGCTCCGTCCGTATCCAGCGATAGGATATCTGGATCTCAACCGAACTTCCTCACGTGTAGGGATCGAGATCCTCATCTGTTAGGAACGGCCTGTACCTTAATTGTCCTCGCCTCATACGTGTATTCTCTGGAGGATAAACGGCTGCATCCATCTACTCAGAGCTATCATCTGGTAGTTCCAAACCTCGGCCCCAACTATTGCTCGGCGGCCTAGTCAGCTCGGGGCTAGCATCCATCCATGGAAGAACGTAAAACTTTCGCACAGAGCCATCCTGTGCTCGCGGCGCTACTGCTCGGATCCGTTGTGCTCGGTACGATCCTCATGACCGTCCTCGCCATCACGCTCGAGTCCACCCCACCCGAGTTCTCCGCGACCGTCTCCAGCTTCGAGGGCCTCGACCGGCGCGCCGGCGCGCCGCCCACCTTCCGCATCCACCTCCGCGTCAAGAACAGCAACGTGTGGCGGCACTGCTTCGAGCCGGCGGGCGCGGTGGTGGAGTACGATGGCGTGCCCCTCGCCAGCGCCGATCTCGGCGAGCTCTGCGTCCCGGCACGGAGCGTCGTGGACGTGCCCTTCGTGGCCACCGGCGAGGGGCTGGGGATGCCCGACCAGCTCTACGAGCGCCTCGACGGCCTCCGCCGGCGGCAGGAGCGCGTGCCGTTGGCGGTGCGGCTGACGCTGGAGGAGAAGGATACCGTAACGCAGGTATGGCCCTTGCTGCTGCGGTGCACGGCGATGCTGGATGGGCGGCCAGACCTGCCGTCTCGCTGTCTGCTCTTCTTCCTCGTGGAGCCGGGTAGTATGAGCGAAAACTGACTCGATCGTAAAGCTGGGCTCGCGGTGGCTCCCGCATATGCTGTGTGATTACTGCTTACCATGAAACGATGAACTCATATATCTGTCTCAATAAATAGTCGATTTATTTATAGAGTGGGGCGCGATCCTTTTATAGCATAAATAGTCCCTTTTTTCATTGCACACTACACACGAGTTACTGTTTCGTAAGCCTTTGCAGAAAGCATTTGAATTTCTTCTTTGACTTTAGAATTTTATTACTCGCGGTGCAATATTTTTCATATACTCATAAGTGACGTTAGGCCTTGTTCGTTCAATCCAAATGGTAAGTGTCACACATGAGGTGTGCGATATTCTAGCCTTGACGTTTTTCGATGGCAATTTCAGTCATGCAAGGATGGCAATTTCAAGTGACGCACGGTAAGTTTTTGTAAAGAATAAACGAAGCACGAAAGTTACCATACTTGGTAACTAAAGTTGCCATCAATTTTTTTCCGGAGTTTTCATGTGCTCGTGCCACACATCAGGTACTTATCAGGGTCCAAAATCCCACCCCCGCCGGTATTAGGTCAAAACTTGGCCGATCCGTGTGGATTTAGCCCTAGCCAAGGTCGGATCCCTCCGGAAAGAAGGATGCGCCTTCGGTTGGACCTGGCCGGGTTATAGCCCTTCCAAATCCACCCGAAACCACCAGGTTTCCGCCGGGATTTGACCCACATTGGCCCCACGCGTGGAACAAAACTGCTAGTGCTCAAAGGAAAAAGGAGAAGGGGACGGCGAGAGTGGTGGCGGTGGGAATGACTGGACGGACAAGTAGGGAAGGGAGCGGCCGAACGCTCTCCGCAACCAATGACCGGCTGCTTCCCTAGCCAGCTCCCTCGTCTCTCATTCCGCAGAAGATCTGCCATGGTGACCCTCTTCTTTCCTTCCCCGACGCGACCTCGGCGGCGACAACAGCCTACTCCAGTGTCCCTCCTCATCGTTTCTCTCCGGTGAGATTTTCTGGCCCATCCTTCTTTTCCTTCCTTTACCCCCTTTAATTTTTAGGGTTCCGTTGCCTCTGCGTACATTGGTTCTAGGGTTCAGGAGTTTTTGATCTAATGTTGATAATGCATTCAACACTTGTTACCTTAACTTAGTCTAGATTTTTTGTGTTAATTTTTCCTTGTGTGTGCACCCTATGGTAAAATCCACAAACCGATCCTCTAGTTCAAAGAAAGTCACGGCTTCCTATGCCTAGATTCTACACTGATTATATTACACAAACGTTATTTGATACCAATTAGATTTATTAGTTCAACTCTCCTCTAATAGCCCAATGTTTATGTTAGGCCTAAATCCCCGATTTTTTCTACTGATGATCAACTCAAATCCCACAGACACGTTCCATGTTTGTTCTCTCTTAGAACTAGCATGTCTGAAACAAAACACTAGAATGTAGGGAATTTCCGATCCGAGTGCTTGAAGCACAATACACAAATGTTGGAAGCATAGTTGATTGGTGTACAACAAAAACTTTATTCGTTTGCTTAGGAAGCATGAAGCGCTATTTGTCAAAATCTTGTTTGTTATGAAACAAAAAATGTGGCCAGCTATGTAAGAAGCATGAGTGTTTTCTACGGAAGCTTTATCAGGAAGCATGATACATTATTATTAGAAGCATGATTAGTGTGTAAGAGACTTTTTTCAGCTGTGTGGAAAGCATGGAGCTTTATGAAATTTGCAATATTTAGTTTTGTGCATATACGGAGCCAAAAATAGAGCAATGTTGGATACAATGAGAAGAGTGGCAACATATTACATGTGTTGTATGTACAAATTACATTTGTTTTAAACAAAATAAAAATATGCTTCAAAATAAGTGAAATTCTTTTCCAACATTAGTTGCAAATCTCCACTGTAGTCTAAATCTGATTCATGCATTTTTTCCATCTAACTGGCATGACCGCTCTATGAAGAGATTGACCACCATTAATTAGGAGCACGACCATCGAGCGGCGACAAAAATCACAAGGATATCAGAACATATGAGCTACCCTGAGTAGGGGAACGCGACACCGTAGAATAGGTCTGCACGTAAGAGGTCAGAGCGGCGACCGCGAGGAGGAAGGAATAGCTATGACGCCAATGAAGACCATGGGCACAACACGCTCCTACAGAGGTGTGCATCGATGATAACGTCCAGTGGCATGCCGTCTTCGACAGAGGCAAAGGCAACATTGGTGGATCCACCCGGGGAGAGTTGAGGACATCGACGGTGGAGACACCGATTCTAGGCCTGGGCGTTCGGTTCAGTTTCTACTGTTCATTTTTGGAAATTTGGGTAGGGAAATGAAACCCATATATAGAATCAGCTAACCAAAAATTTTTGGTTAACCAATTATTCTATTTGGTTTTCTATTTAAACCGAATATGGGATCAGAAGTACAAAACACACAGTTTCAATGCAACTTGCACAAATTTTAAAGGGAAATTGACACACAAGACGCCACCGAGCCGCTGAGATGGACTGATGGTTGCCTCCTCGTCGAAGTGGAGAGTTGGGACACTGTCGATTGTCCAAGCTCAAAGATGGGTGGACTAGACGGACGGGCAGGCGACAGCCGTCGTGGCCATGCGGGTGATGACCCACAAGTATAGGGGATCAATTGTAGCTCTTTTCGATAAGTAAGAGTGTCGAACCCAACGAGGATCAGAAGGAAATGACAAGTGGTTTTCAATAAGGTAATCTCTGCAAGTGCTAAAATTGTAAGTAGCAGAGTAGTTTGATAGCAAGGTAATTTGTAACGAGCAAGTAACGATAGTAGTAACAAAAGTGCAGCAAGGTAGCCCAATACTTTTGAGGCAAAGGACAGGCCAAAACGTTCTCTTATGATAAGCAAAGTGTTCTTGAGGGTACACGGGAATTTCATCTAGTCACTTTCACCATGTTGGTTCGATTTGTGTTCGATACTTTGATAATTTGATATGTGGGTGGACCGGTGCTTAGGTGCTATTCTTACTTGAACAAACCTGCTACTTATGATTAACCCTCCCGCAAACATCCGCGACTATGAGAAAAGTATTAAGAATAAATTCTAACCATAGCATTTAACTTTTGGATCCGATCGGTCCCTTATGGAATAGCGCATAAACTGGGGTTTAAGCTTCTGTCACTCTCGCAACTCATCATCTAATTGCTACTCCACAATGCATTCCCTTAGGCCCAAATATGGTGAAGTGTCATGTAGTCGACGTTCACATGACACGACTAAGGGAATCACAACATACATATTATCAAAATATCGAACACATATCAAGTTCACATGATTACTTGCAACATGATTTCTTCCGTGACCTCAAGAACAAAGTAACTACTCACAACGATAATCATGATCAAGATCATAGGGGTATTAAATAGCATATTGGATCTGAACATATAATCTTCCACCAAATAAACCATATAGTCAACTACAAGATGTAATCAACACTACTAGTCACCCACAAGCACCAATCTATAGTTCTGGTAACAAGATTGAACACAAGAGATGAACTAGGGTTTGAGATGAGATGGTGTTGTTGAAGATGTTGATGGAGATTTCCCTCCCCAAGATGGGAGAGTTGTTGGTGATGATGATGATGATGATTTCCCCCTTTGGGAGAGAAGTTCCCCCGGCGGAATCACTCCGCCGGAGGGCAAAAGTGCTCCTGCCCAAGTTTCGCCTCGAGATGGCGGCGCTCCATCCCGAAAGACATCCCCTTATTTTTTTCTAGGTCAAAATGACTTATATACCAGAAGATGGGCACCGGAGGTGGGCCTGGGTGAGCACAACCCACCAGGGCGCGTCTAGGCTCCCTGGCGCGCCTAGGTGGGTTGTGCCCAACTGGTGGGCCCCCTCTGGTGGTTATTTGCTCCAATATTCATCATATAATTGATAAAAGATCTCTGTGAAGTTTCAGCTTGTTTGAAGATGTGCAGAATAGGTGGCCTGCCGTAGCTTTTCCAGGTCCAGATTTCCAGCTGCCGAAATTCTCTCTCTCTCTTTGTGTACACCTTGCATATTATGAGAGAAAAGGCATTAGAATTACTCGAAAAAGCATTACTATGGATAAAAACATCATAAATAATAGTAAGAAAACATGATGCAAAATGGACGTATCAAGTCCCCCAAGCTTAGATCTCGCTTGTCCTCAAGCGAAAACCGAAAGTGAAAAACATGTCCACATGCTTAGAGAGAGAGAGGTGTCGATAAAAACAAAATACGAACATAGAAGCATCATGTTCATTATTATAACAGCAATAAACTTAAACATAATTTTTTTATGAAAGAACTTTGATCATAGACTTCTCACGAATAAGTGACAATTCATCACACTATTGAATTATAAAGCAAAAACTCTATTAGAAACCAACAAACTATGTTCTCAGTCAACTTTGCAACTACAATTCATCATCTTTTCAAGAAGGGTCACGTATCAGATCCTTTAGGCAAGTCCACATACTCAACCATCATGTAGTCTTCCATGATTGCTAACACTCACCGCATACACATGAGCAAAATGTTTCAACCGGACAGATAGGAAGATAGGGGCTTTTAGTTTCGCCTCCCAACGTATTCGCCTCAAGGGTGATGTCAACAATAATAACTCATGCTATCTATATTCATCTGGACATATGTGCCTAGATCTTTCCTCACCACATGATGCTTGCTAAAGGAGAAAAATAAAAATGATTAGAAGAAAAACTTTGAATCTTTTCATAAAAATAAATACATAAAAGTAAAAGATAGGCCCTTCGTAGAGGAAAACAGAGGTTTCCATGCACTTATTTTTTTGTATGCTCAACCCCTTAGTGCAAAAGAATGTCACGTTGCATTGCCCTTTGTGATAGCGACCTTTATTATGCAGTATGTCGCTTTTATTCTTCATCATCACAAGTTCGTGCAACACTCAATTTTCTCTTACACTAAATGATCTCACACTTTTAGAAGCAATTTTTATTGCCTTTTTGCACCGATGGCAACTTACTTGAGGGATCTTTCTCAATCCCTAGGTAGGTATGCTGGACACTTGAAAATAAGATTTGGTTTTAAGGGTTTTTGGATGCACAAGTAGTATCTCTACTTAGTGCGGAATTTTTGGCTAGCAAAGATAGGGGGCAAGCACCACATGTTAAAGGACCCATGACAATATGACTTCTATGTGAATATAAACAAACATAAACCATTAAGTTGTCTTCCTTGTCCAACGTCAACAATTTTGGCATATAATATTTATATGAGGGCTCACAGTCACAAAAGACTTCTAGGATAGTATATTTATATGTGAATCTTCTCTTCCCTTATTAATTCGTTCATGAGTTGCATCATTGATTAATGCTATGTTTGTCAATCTCTAATAAAATTTTCTACTTATACTTTTCCTTATGTGGTGTCGTCACCTACCATAAGATTAGTATATGATCTTTTTGATTTATTTCCTTTCTCTTTTACTTCTAGTTGCAACATGAATGTAAAGAAAGCAAAAACTCAAACTAAACTTTACTCCCTCCGTTCCTTTATATAAGGTGTATTTGTTTTTTCAAAAATCAAATGGGTGCATGTTTGACCGAGTTTTTAGAAAAATATATTAATATCCACAATACGAAATTTATATCATTTCATCCATCATGAAGAGTTGTTTCATATCTTATCTATTAGGCATTGCAGATGTTGTTATTTTATTCTATAATCTTGGTCAAACATTCAAATGATTGACTTGCACGGAAAGCAATACACCTTATATTCTGGAACGGAGGGAGTATTATATATCTTGCACACGATTACAAGGATAGATCACTAAGCAAACTCTCGAAAAGAAAGGATCGAACTAAACTTTTATTCATCTAAAGCAAAAGATCAAACTAAAATAAGTAAAGGCAAAAAGATAGTGGGATGATACGATACCGGGGCACCTCCCCCAAGCTTGACAGAAGCCAAGGGGAGTTCCCATACCCGATACTCAATTCTCTTTTGGTAGTGAAGATGATGGTGGTGATGGCAATTGTGCCCTCAACTTTTTCATATTGTAGTTAAGGAGAGAAGTTTCCTCCTTTAAATCATCGACTTCCAGCTCCAGCTTCTAGATCCTGTCACATAAATCCCCTTTGCTTTTCTGCCAAAAACGAAAAGGAATAGATTGGTTTTTAGACCGATTAGCTCTCTTAGGGAGACTTGACTTCTTGAACTCCACATGCATATCCCCAGGTTGAGGTAGAGGAACATCCTCCTCCTCCGAGCTTGAATCATCGATCCTCATCAAGTGAGCATCCTCCTCGTCATCTGTAGTTCGACCATAAGGAGATAGGTCCCCATAGGTCTTTGGGTCAGCAATGAGATGTGAGACATAGCTCTCTCCGTCAAAGTCTTGGGACGACATATTTTTAGAACTGCACAGAGATCAGCAAGGAAGAAGAACAGGGGATTTCTCCGCGATATGGTGATCAACAGGTTCGGGAAGTATATATAGATTTTTTTATCTTGGGGGACAAGCAAACGGAATAAAAACGGGGTCCAGAAGGTGTCCCAGGTGGGCACAACCCACCTGGGTGCGCCAGTTCTAAATATTCCAAAACTAACAAAAATATTTTTGCGGATTTTTCGGAGTCCGTTTACTTACCGTATCACGTACCTCCTTATTTTCATGATTCTGGAGTGTTCCAAAAGGACTCTTTTATGTGTTCTTCTGGTGTCATAGTTTGGATAATATTACTTTCAGCGTTAATGGGCATAGCTGAGATATAATGTTTTACCCGTTGCCCATTGACAACCTTCGGGTTAGTACCTTTGGCATTATTTGTTTTGATGGCTCCAGACCGATAAACCTCCTCGATAACGTAGGGGCGTTCCCATTTTGAGAGGAGTTTTCCTGCAAAGAATCCGAAACGAGAGTTGTACAAAAGAACACATTCTCCGACTTTAAACTCACGCTTTTGGATTCTTTTGTCATGCCATCTTTTAACTTTTTCTTTGAATAATTTTGCATATTATTAAGCTTGGGTTCTCCATTCATCTAATAAGCTAAGATCAAATAACCTCTTTTCACCGGCAAGTTTGAAATCATAATTGAGTTCTTTGATTGCCCAATATGCTTTTTGTTCTAACTCAAGAGGCAAATGACAAGCTTTTCCATAAACCATTTTATAAGGAGACATACCCATAGGATTTTTATATGCTATTCTATAAGCCCGAAGTGCATCATCTAATTTCTTAGACCAATTCTTCATGGACCTATTGACAGTCTTTTGCAAAATTAATTTTATTTCTCTATTGCTAAGTTCAACTTGACCACTAGACTAAGGATGATAAGGTGATGCAATTCTATGGTTAACATCATACTTGGCAAGAATTTTACGAAAAGCACCATGAATAAAGTGTGAACCATCATCAGTCATTAAATATCTAGGGACTCCAAACCTTGGGAAAATAACTTCCTTAAGCATTTTAATAGTGATCAGCGCTACTGGTTGGAATATCTTCTACCCATTTAGTAACATAATCAACAACAACCAAAATATGTGTATACCCATTAGAGGAAGGAAAAGGTCCCATGTACTCAAATCCCCAAACATCAAATGGTTCAACAACAAGTGAATAGTTCATGGCATTTCTTGATGCTTACCGATATTACCTATTCTTTAACATTCATCACAAGATAAGACAAACTTATGGGCATCCTTGAAGAGAGTAGGCCAATAAAATCTAGATTGCAATACCGTGTGAGCAGTTCTATCTCCGGCATGATGTCCTCCATAAGCTTCGGATGACATTTCCGTAAGATTTGTCCCTGTTCATGCACAGGTACACAACGTCTAATAATACCTGTCGGTGTCAAAACCGGCGGATCTTGGGTAGGGGGTCCCAAACTGTGCGTCTAGGATCGATGGTAACAGGAGACGGGGGACACAATGTTTACCTAGGTTCGTGCCCTCTCTATGGAGGTAAAACTCTACGTCCCGCTTGATTGATATTGATGAATATGTGTGTTACAAGAGTTGATCTACCATGAGATCGTAATGGCTAAACCCTAGAAGTCTAGCCTATGTGGGTATGGTAATGAGTATATGTGGTGTCCTTTCCGGACTATCCCCTTCGGTTTATATAGACACCGAGGGGATCTAGGGTTTACATGGAGTCGGTTACATAAGAAGGAATATTCGGTCGCCAAGCTTGCCTTCCACGCCAAGTAGAGTCCAATCGGGACACGGTACAGTCTTCGGCCTTCATGTCTTCACAGCCCATCAGTACGACCCATAGATAACAGGCCGGACGCCCAAGGACCCCTTAGTCCAGGACTCCCTCAGTAGCCCCTGAACCTGGCTTCAATGATGAGGAGTTCGGCATGTAGATTGTCTTCGGAATTGCAAGGCAGGTTCCCCTTTCTCCGAACTCCAAGATAGTCTTCGGATGTAATGATGGTATCCGGACCTGTCACACACACACACACAACCGTAGAGAGAATATAATATTTGCACGAATCTAATCTGCTGACAGCTTTTCCCCAACACGACATCGCGTCTATTCGGTTATAATTTCGAACCGTTTTTCTTCAGCCAATCCACGCTACGAGGCGTGGTCGCTACTGGCACGTCTTGTCAAAACAGAGATCGTGCCCCCCTTATTGCGGGATTCTCATCAATGCGGGCATGGGTAACTCAACCGTGCCGTTTATACAGCCCTAGGGAACAGGCGAATCCTAAGGTGAGTGAGGAGGCGTTTTAATATTTGCTGCCTTTATAAGGGGATAAGGATTCACCCCTCCTCTCCTCACGCTCTCTCTCCGTCTCCACCTTTCTGATCTCAAGCTCCAGCACCCGAGTTCTTATCTCCTTCCCACTCCAGCAACCATGTCCGGATCCGGTGGTCTGGGCAAGTGGATGGTCTCCTCCGTCAAGGAGGAGGACATTACTAAGCTTCGGGCGGCCGGATATTTGGCGAAAGAGATCGCCCACCGTCTGCCAGCCGAGGGACAAGTCGTCCCCATGCCGGAGCCCACAGAGAGGGTAGTATTCATCCCCCATTTCTTCCGCGGGTTAGGGTTTCCACTCCACCCTTTCGTCTGCGGGTTGATGTACTACTACGGGATAGATTTCCATGATCTATCCCCGAATTCTTTCCTCAGCATCTCGGTGTTTATCGTCGTGTGCGAGGCCTTCCTCCGCATCCATCCCCACTTAGCGCTATGGCTCAAAATTTTCAACGTGAAGCTGCCAGCCGAGGGACAAGTCGTCCCCATGCCGGAGCCCACAGAGAGGGTAGTATTCAACCCCCATTTCTTCCGCGGGTTAGGATTTCCACTCCACCCTTTCGTCTGCGGGTTGATGTACTACTACGGGATAGATTTCCATGATCTATCCCCGAATTCTTTCCTCTGCATATCGGCGTTTATCATTGTGTGCGAGGCCTTCCTCCGCATCCATCCCCACTTTGGGCTATGGCTCAAAATTTTCAACGTGAAGCTGAAGGTGGTGGAGGGCCAGCACGCGGAGTGCGGAGGGGCTATGGTGAGCAAGCTATCCAATGTCTCATTGCCCAAAGGCACCATCGTGGAGATAGTAAAGGAATGGCAGAAGCAGTGGTTCTATATTACAGAACCTCGCGGCACCACCTGGGCCGCAGCTGCTGAATTCCGTTCCAGCGCTCCCATGCGACTCACCTCCTGGCTCGAGAAGAGTCCGGACTGGTGTGCACCTAACGAGCTGATAGCGCTGCAGACGTGCATTCAAAGTATGGTGACCAAGGACATCAAGCTCGTTGACTTTATCCAGGTGATGCTAATCCGCCGGATTCTTCCATGCCAGCACCGCAACCGCCCTTTATGGTAATTTAATCCGAAGAAGCAGCAGACCCTGAAAATGCTCTTCGATACTTCTCATGAAGAGGCCTCGAAGTTTCTCTTTAAGGGAAATGAGAAGCCACCGGCCACGGACTCAGACCGCGGTCACAATTGTAACCGCCCTGCTAATACGTCTCTATCGTATCTATAATTTTTGATTGTTCCATGCCAATATTCTACAACTTTCATATACTTTTGGCAACTTTTTATACTATTTTTGGGACTAACATATTGATCCAGTGCCCAGTGCCAGTTCCTATCTGTTGCATGTTTTATGTTTAGCAGAATATCCATATCAAACGGAATCCAAACGGGATAAAATCAGACAGAGCTTATTTTTGGAATAATTGGAAAATTCTGGAAGAAAAATCCACGCGAGACGGTGCCCAAGGTGGCCACGAGGCAGGGGGCACGCCTCTGACCCTCGTGGGCCACCCGTAAGGCGGTTGATGCCCTTCTTCGGCCGCAAGAAAGCTAATTTTTGAGAAAAAATCACGGCGAAGGTTTCGATCCAAACGGAGTTACGGATCTCCATATATACCCGAAATGGTGAAAGGGCACCAGAACAGAACGCAGAAACAGAGAGAGACAGAGAGACAGATCCAATCTCGGAGGGGCTCTTGCCCCTCCCAAGCCATGGAGGCCAAGGACAAGAGGGGAAACCCTTCTCCCATCTAGGGAGGAGGTCAAGGAAGAAGAAGACGAAGGGTCCCCTCTCCCCTTCTCTTCCGGTGGCGCCGGAACGCTGCCGTGGCCATCATCATCATCACCGCGATCTACACCAACACCTCCTCCATCTTCACCAACATCTCCATCACCTTCCCCCCTCTATCTACAGCGGTCCACTCTCCCGCAACCTGCTGTACCCTCTACTTGAACATGGTGCTTTATGCTTCATATTATTATCCAATGATGTGTTGCCATCCTGTGATGTTTGAGTAGATTTTCGTTGTCCTATCGATGGTTGATGAATTGCTATGATTGATTTAATTTGCTTGTGGTTATGTTGCTGTCCTTTGGTGCCCATCATATGATTGTGCGCGTGGATCACACCCTAGGGTTAGTTGTATGTTGATAGGACTATGTATTGGAGGGCAAGGGTGACAGAAGCTTCAGCCTAGCATAGAAATTGATGCATACGGGATTGAAGGGGGACCAATATATCTTAATGCTATGGTTGGGTTTTACCTTAATGAACGTTAGTAGTTGCGGATGCTTGCTAATAGTTCCAATCATAAGTGCATAGAATTCCAAGTAAGGGATGACATGCTAGCAGTGGCCTCTCCCACATAATACTTGCTATCGGTGTAGTAAAGTAGTCAATTGCTTAGGGGCAATTCATAACTCCTACCACCACTTTTCCACACTCGCTATATTTACTTTATTGTTTCTTTATCTAAACAACCCCTACTTTTTATTTACTTGCTCTTCATTATCTTGCAAACCTATCCAACAACACCTACAAAGTACTTCTAGTTTCATACTTGTTCTGGGTAAAGCGAACATCAAGCATGCATAGAGTTGTATCGGTGGTCGATAGAACTTGAGGGAATATTTGTTCTACCTTTAGCTCCTCATTGGGTTCGACACTCTTACTTATCAAAAACTGTTGCGATCCCCTATACTTGTGGGTTATCAAGACCTTTTTCTGGCGCCGTTGCCGGGGAGCAATAGTGTGGGGTGAATATTCTCGTGTGTGCTTGTTTGCTTTATCACTAAGTAATTTTTATTGGCTGTTCTTAGTTGTTTACTATCTTTAGTTATGGTAGGAAACACAAAATACCAAAAAAATTAGTTGTACCTACTAAACCAATGGTTTAAGAACCACTCAAAATCTATCACACTGCTGAAGCTTATTACTTGGATCATCTTCGATCCTTATGTGCTCGTGCTAAAACCCCAACTAGCTAAGTTGAGGGCAAATATTTAGATGAGCATGCTTGTTATGTGCGACACCGAATATCTGAAAAAGGGAAAATTTTACTGGGTCAAATTCATCGTTTGCAATGCTATGCTTGGAATTTATGTGAAATATATGATTTTACTTGTTGTTCTGAAAACCCTAAGAAACACCTTCCCTATCAATGTGAGTTTAGTGATAATGGAATCGTATCTTCGTATGCTAAGGGTGTTTATAATTACTATGATGTTCAACAAATTGAAGAATTTGTTTCTTTAAGGGTGCTTACAAAATTGCTTCTTTGATTGAAAAGTATGATGCTACTCTTTACAAATCTGAAAATTTTGCCATACTTAAATATTGCTATGATAATTATGCTTCTAATGCCTATGTTGAACCATATATTGAGGACTACTCCGCTGTCCAAGAAGAGACTAATATTTTGCAGGAGTCTATGGAAGAAGAAATTGATGAAACTGTGAGCTCATTGGATGAAAAAGATGAGGAGGAGAGAGAAGAACAAAAGGAGGAAGAGCATATTATCTACCCGTGCTCACCTTCTAATGAGAGTAACTCTTCAACTCATGTATTGTTTAATTTCCCTTCGTGCTTACCGAAGGATGATTGCTATGATGATTGTTGTGATCCTGTTGATTCTCTTGAAATATCCCTTTTTGATGATGCTTGCTATGCTTGTGGCCAAGATGCCAATATGAATTATGCTTATGGAGATGAACTTGCTATAGTTCCTTATCTTAAACATGAAATTGTTGCTATTGCACCCACACATGATGGTCCTATTATCCTTTTGAATTCTCCAAACTATACTATATCGGAGAAACTTGTGCTTATTAAGGATTATATTGAGGGGTTGCCTTTTACTGTTGCACATGATGATTTTGATGAATATAATATGCATGTGCTTGCTGCTCCTACTTGCAATTATTATGAGAGAGGAACTATATCTCCACCTCTCTATGTTTCCAATATGATAGAATTGCAAGAAACTGTTTATACCATGCATTGGCCTTTACTATGTGCGCATGAATTGTTCTTTTATGACATGATGAGGAATAGGAAGAGAGTTAGATTTTGTAATTACTTGATATATGTTGCTTTGTGCTCACTACTAAATGCCAAAGCATTGCTAATTAAAATTGGCTTTGATATACCTTGGGATCCGGGTGGATTCACTACTTGAGCACTATATGCCTAGCTTAATGGCTTTAAAGAAAGCGCTGCCAGGGAGACAACCCAGAAATTTTAGAGAATCATTTATTTATGTTGTGTGCTTTTATAAAGTTTAGCAATAAAAATAATGTGCCAAGGTTTGCCTTTAGGATGTTTACATTTGCTTGATGGTTTGTACGGTGCAGGACAGAAACTTTGGTTGTAGTGCGCGATTTTACATTTTTAGTTGGAACGTCAAACGGTTCTGATTCTTTTTGAACTGTATTCCTGTACAAATTTTTTATTTTTCCTAATTTTGGTAGATTTTTTCAAGTATCAGAAGTATGGTGAATGTTCAGATTGTTACAGACTGTTCTGTTTTAGACAGATTCTGTTTTTGATGCATAATTTGCTTGTTTTGATGAAACTATCGATTTATATCAGTGGATTAAGCCATGTGAAAAGTTATATTACAGTAGACACAATGCAAAAACAAAATATGAATTGGTTTGCAACAGTACTTAGAGTAGTGATTTGCTTTATTATACTAACGGATCTTACCGAGTTTTCTGTTGAAGTTTTGTGTGGATGAAGTGTTCGATGATCGAGAAGGTCTCAATGTGAGAAGAAGGAAGAGAGGCAAGAGCTCAAGCTTGGGTATTCCTGAGGCACCCCAAGTAAATATTCAAGTAGACTCAAGCGTCTAAGCTTGGGGAGCCCCGGAAGGCATCCCCTCTTTCTTCAACAAGTATCGGTATGTTTTCGGATTCGTTTCGTTCATGCGATATGTGCAATCTTGGAGCGTCTTTTGCATTTATTTTTCATTTTTTTTCTTTTATGCACCATGCTGGTATGAGATAGTCCTTGGTTGATTTATAGAATGCTTCATGTGCTTCACTTATATCATTTGAAGTTTGGATTGCCTGTTTTTCTTCACTTAGACAACCGCCATTTGTAGAATGCTCTTTTGCTTCACTTAGATTTGTTAGAGGGTGGGCATATATTTTGTATAAATAATTAAACTCTCTTGCTTCACTTATATCTATTTAGAGAGATGACAGGAATTGGTCATTCACATGCATGGTTATTTATAAAATCCTACATAAAACTTGTAGATCACTGAATATGATATGTTTGATTCCTTACAATAGTTTTGCGATATAAAGATGGTGATATTAGAGTCATGCTAGTGGGTAGTTGTGGATTAGTAGAAATACTTGTGTTGAGGTTTGTGATTCCCGTAGCATGCACGTATGGTGAACCGTTATGTAACGAAGTTGGAGCATGAGGTATTTATTGATTGTCTTCCTTATGAGTGGCGGTCGGGGACGAGCGATGGTCTTTTCCTACCAATCTATCCCCCTAGGGGCATGCGTAGTAGTACTTTGCTTCGAGGGCTAATAAACTTTTGCAATAAGTATGTGAGTTATTTATGACTAATGTTGAGTCCATGGATTATACGCACTCTCACCCTTCCATCATTGCCAGCCCCTCTAGTACCGCGCAACTTTCGCCGGTACCATAAACCTCCTTATACCTTCCTCAAAACAGCCACCATACCTACCTATTATGGCATTTCCATAGCCATTCCGAGATATATTGCCATGCAACTTCCATCATCATCATATACATGACTGGAGCATTTATTGTCATATTGCTTCGCATGATCGTAAGATAGCTACCATGATGTTTTCATGTCTTGTCCGTTTTTTTATGTCATTGCTATGCTAGATCGTTGCACATCCCGGTACACCGCCGGAGGCATTCATATAGAGTCATATCTTTGTTCTAGATCGACTTGTAATATTGAGTTGTAAGTAAATAAAAGTGTGATGATCATCATTATTAGAACATTGTCCCATGTGAGGTTATCAAAATAAAAGTGGCCAAAGAAGCCCCCCCCCCAAAAAAAAGAGAGAGAGGCCAAAGAAGCCTACAAAAAAATGAGAGAAAAAGAGAGAAGGGGCAATGTTACTATCCTTTTCCACACTTGTGCTTCAAAGTAGCACCATGTTCTTCATATAGAGAGTCTCCTGAGTTATCGCTTTCATATACTAGTGGGAATTTTCATTATAAAACTTGGCTTGTATATTCCAACGATGGGCTTCCTCAAATGCCCTAGGTCTTCATGAGCAAGCAAGTTGGATGCACACCCACTTAGTTTCAGTTTGAGCTTTCATATACTTATAGCTCTAGTGCATCCGTTGCATGGCAATCCCTACTCACTCACATTGATATCTATTGATGGGCATCTCCATAGCCCGTTGATACGCCTAGTTGATGTGAGACTATCTTCTCCTTTTTGTCTTCTCCACAACCACCATTCTATTCCACCTATAGTGCTATATCCATGGCTCACGCTCATGTATTGCGTGAGGGTTGAAAATGTTGAGGCGCGTTAAAAAGTATGAACCAATTGCTCGGCTTGTCATCGGGTTGTGCATGATGTGAGTATTTTGTGTGGTGAAGATGGAGCATAGCCAGACTATATGATTTTGTAGGGATAACTTTCTTTGGCATTGTTATTTTGAAAAGACATGATTGCTTTATTAGTGGGCTTGAAGTATTATTGTTTTTATGTCAAATGATAGACTATTGCTTTGAATCACTCATATCTTAATATTCATGCCATGATTAGATATGTGATCAAGATTATGCTAGGTAGCATTCCACATCAAAAATTATTTTTTATCATTTACCTACTCGAGGACGAGCGGGAATTAAGCTTGGGGATGCTGATACATCTCCGTCGTATCTATAATTTTTGATTGTTCCATGCCAATATTCTACAACTTTAATATACTTTTGGCAACTTTTTATGCTATATTTGGGACTAACATATTGATCCAGTGCCCAGTGCCAGTTCCTGTCTGTTGCATGTTTTATGTTTCACGGAATATCCATATCAAACGGAATCCAAACGGGATAAAAATAGACGGAGCTTATTTTTGGAATATTTGGAAAATTCCGGAAGAAAAATCCACGTGAGACGGTGCCCGAGGTGGCCACGAGGCAGGGGGCGCGCCTGCCCCCTGGGCGCGCCCCTGACCCTCGTGGGCCACCCGTAAGGCGGTTGATGCCCTTCTTCGGCCGCAAGAAAGCTAATTTTCGGGAAAAAATCACGGCGAAGGTTTCAATCCAATCGGAGTTACGGATCTTCATATATACCCGAAACGGTGAAAGGGCACCAGAACAGAACACAAAAATAGAGAGAGACAGAGAGACAGATCCAATCTCGAAGGGGCTCTCGCCCCTCCCATGCCATGGAGGCCAAGGACCAGAGGGGAAACCCTTCTCCCATCTAAGGAGGAGGTCAAGGAAGACGAAGACAAAGGGGTCCCATCTCCCCTTCTCTTCCGGTGGCGCCGGAACGCTGCCATGGCCATCATCATCATCACCGCGATCTACACCAACACCTTCGCCATCTTCACCAACATCTCCATCACCTTCCCCCCCTCTATCTACAGCGGTCCACTCTCCCGCAACCCGCTGTACCCTCTACTTGAACATGGTGCTTTATGCTTCATATTATTATCCAATGATGTGTTGCCATCCTATGATGTCTGAGTAGATTTTCGTTGTCCTATCGGTGGTTGATGAATTGCTATGATTGATTTAATTTTCTTGTGGTTATGTTTCTGAACTTTGGTTCCCATCATATGATTGCGCGCGTGGATCACACCCTAGGGTTAGTTGTATGTTGATAGGACTATGTATTGGAGGGCAAGGGTGACAGAAGCTTCAGCCTAGCATAAAAATTGATGCATACGGGATTTAAGGGGGACCAATATATCTTAATGCTATGGTTGGGTTTTACCTTAGTGAACGTTAGTAGTTGCGGATGCTTGCTAATAGTTCCAATCATAAGTGCATAGAATTCCAAGTAAGGGGTGACATGCTAGCAGTGGCCTCTGCCACATAATACTTGCTATCGGTCTAATAAAGTAGTCAATTGCTTAGGGGCAATTTCGCAACTCCTACCACCACTTTTCCACACTCGCTATATTTACTTTATTGTTTCTTTGTCTAAAAAACCCATACTTTTTATTTACTTGCTCTTTATTATCTTGCAATCCTATCTAACAACACCTACAAAGTACTTCTAGTTTCATACTTGTTCTGGGTAAAGCGAACATCAAGCATGCATAGAGTTGTATCAGTGGTCGATAGAACTTGAGGGAATATTTGTTCTACCTTTAGCTCCTCATTGGGTTCGACACTCTTACTTATCAAAAACTGTTGCGATCCTCTATACTTGTGGGTTATCACCTGCCAACGAGGTATGTTACTTTTGATGTACTACCAACTTAAATGTTTCGAGGATGATGTCTGAGATTTTAGTATCGCTCCCTTAGGACTGGGCGGAGAGGGCGAACCAGGTCCAGTGTCCGGCTCCGTTGCCCGAAGAACCAGTCATCCCGCGCTTGGCGAAGATGCTAGTGTCGGCACCATATACGGCGCCGGAGAAGAAGGCCAAGGGAGCCAAGAGTGGCCCCCGTCGCAAGGGCACTTCGGACGTGACGTCTGAAGACGACGAGGCCCATTCCGATGTCCCTGAGGACAACGACGAGGAAGAGGAGGAGGAGGAGGGGAGCAACCCGCCTCCTGAGGAGAAGAGGAAGAGGGTGGCCTCGGCACATCTGGAGGTGAAAGCACCCAAAAAGGGGAAGGGCGCCCCAGCGGTCAACACCGCATGGGATGCTGACAGTAGTCCGAAACGTCACCCCCGTACTAGGCCCCAGGCCGCATCGTAAGTGACATGGCTTATTCATGCGCATATCAGCCCTTTCTTTTTATTATTCTAACATGGTTAATCCACATTATCGCAGTCCGGCCCGCGACGTCATCCAGCGATCCTCATTCGGAGGTTCTTGGCTCCGTCACAGATGGCGAGCATGTCGCCACCGCCTTCTTACTCCCCCGGGGCCAGGGACGACACCAAAGTGTTATCTTGGAGGACCGCTCCGAGGGGAGGAGCCCAGGACGTTGTCCGGGAGGCGCCACAAGGCGGGACCTCCGCTGCCAGACACACACGGGGGGGGGGGGGGGTCAATCCCCATGGAGACTGGCGAAGAGGGCCGTATCCAGTTCTACCCTCAGTCGAATATGATTCTGGAGACCAATATGGCTCCGGAGTCGGGCGAGCAGCCCCCTTTGAAGGAGGGGGTGCGTCGCCTCCACCGGTGGCTCCTGTCCATCCCAGAGCGCTAGATGACCTGATGGGGGCGCTACGAAGCGCCTTTGTCGTCGATGAGCACCGTATCCTTATGGGTGCGGCGATTAATAAGGTTCAGTCCGCCAGGAGCAGACTGAATGAAGCCTGCAGTAGCTTGTTAACAGGTTTCGAGGTAAGAAAGAGAAAAACCCTATATAGTCTGTAGCCCCTAAGACGTTGTCCGGTGTTCGGCGAGGAGGACTGGACAGGGGATCAATCCTTAGTCATAAGAGGCTGACTGAATATGTATTGATAAGCAGGCGTCCCTGTTGGCCGTGACCTCGCATGCTGTCGAGGTCTCCGAGCTGAAGCGGAGGCTGGAGCGGACCAAGAACGAGCTCAACGAGGTTAAGGGTCGGCTCCAGAAGGAGCAAGGTGAGGAACGACTTGCTATATGTTCGGGAAGGGATAAACACTGTATATTGACAGTGGTATTGTGATATGTGCAGAAGCCGCGACCGAAGTCGAAGCCCTGAGGAAGGCCTTGGGCGAGGCCGAGGAGCAGGCTGTCCAGCAGCAAGCCGCCCGTAAGAAGCTAAATGCCCGAGTGAAAGAAGTCCACCAGGAGCTCCAAGATGCGGTAAAAAAATGTGAGGCCTTGCAGCATGATGTGTCGGTTCAAGGGACCAAACTCACCAAGGCTCGTCAGAGCGCAGAGACCTCATGGAAGGAGGCACAGGCTGCCCTCTAGGAGATCCAGGAGGCCAAGAAGATCATAGCGGGTAAGGCATTTAAGATGCAAAGCAAGTATGCAAAGAAGCAATACCTTTTAGTAACCCGGGTTCGGAGTTCCCCAGAGGCTTTTGCGGATTTGCCACGGAGTGTATCAGACGCTATGGAATTCTATCAAGCCGAAGGAGGGGGTTCTTCGGAGAGGCTCTTCTGGTCGCAGTATGCGGCACCAGAGCATCCTGTGTCCTTCACCGATCAGCTGAAACATCTATGGAGCTGCATAGGGTGGCCGAACTAGCCATTAAGGATGTGATAATCCGGCTATGGCCAGCCGAAGCTATGCCTAGTAGCTACTTCGGGCTCGTGAGGCAGATGGTGGATGCCTGTCCTCGGCTGGACGTTATCAAGCGCTCCGTCTGTATTGAAGGTGCCCGTATGGCCTTCGCTCGCTGCAAGATGTGGTGGGCGAAGATGAACGCTGTTGAAGTCGCCAGCGGGCCGCCGGAGGGCAAGGAGCACCGCACACCCGAGCGATATTTCGAGGATGTTGTAGAAGGGTCTCGACTTGTAGCGGCGCAATGTTCGCAGGACATTGTATTTGAATAAATGTATTCATGTTGCCTTTGTCTTATATTATGGGAACAAAGCCAGTTTTTGTAAAGTAATTTTATTGTGCTTTGAATTGTTTCCTCCCGTGCGGTCGTGTTGTGTGTAATCTGAGGGTTGGCCAGTTGTCGGCTTCTGCCCTCGCGTAGATAGTACGGAGGTGTTCAGGATGGAATCTAAACAATCTTGATCCAATTACATGGTCCTTGAAGGAGTTGTTCATCACAACGAACAAGGCAATCAGACTTTATGGCTTTAACACACTCACTTAGCCATAGGAGTTTTATAATAAAGCATGAGCGCAGCCCCTGGTTTAATCCAGAGTGCTGTCAGCATATGATTGGGAAGTTCCGATCTCTCGCGTAACACGGAAAAAAATCTCCAATGATTTGTAACCCTCGACTAGCTGACCGGCTCTCGCCACATCATGTTAGTCACTTTTCGGCTTTCTCTACTGAGGTGCTTGTCTGGTCAAAGCCAGGGCACAATCGTAGTAGTTCTCCATTTACTACCCTAGCCGATGGAGCGGAACGTAGGGCAGCAAGCAAAGGAGCCGGGCAACCCAACTATTGACCAAAGACATGATTCGGAGCCAATGCATATAATGCTAAATTCGGGGTGCCGGACATATATAAAAAGTGTTCGGACTGTGCTGTTGTGGGATGATAGGTAGCCCATGACGAATATTAAACGTAAAAGAGTGTTGATGCGGCAAATAAGCAGATCAAAAATAAAAATGAAATAAGAAGCGAAAACCACAGGAACTGGGACACGAACCATTTTATTATAACTGGATGGATACGTCAAGGCGTATCTTGTACAGATGGTGCGAGAAGTATCCAACCATTTAACATGCCGGGATCAATAGGGCGCAGCGTGCAGGTCCTGAGAAATAAGTATGAATACCATTAAGAAGAACGCATAAAGGTTACCCTACACACCTGTGTTGCTTGCCTCCGTTGTATTCCAGTCCTTCTAGAGGACTTGGCATCAGGCCCGCAGAAAAGGGGGTCTGAAACAAGAAAGAAGTAAAAGTATGTGTGTCCGGGATCAGTCTGGCCGGATTGTAGACCCCGGGTTATCTTGTGCCTCCGTCGATGTCCATGGAATTTTGAGTGCGTAATTGTGTATGCGTGGTACGAATGTCAGTACCTTATTGGGGCCGGGACGGAGGCCGAATTGCTAGTCGAGCTCTTGATGAGCTATGCTGTCCTGTTGCAGTGTAGTCCGGACACGCTTAATGGTGTCCAGGGGCTCGGCAGCTAGGTTATAATGCTGCTCGAGAAGGCCGCTCTATGCTTCAGCTGCTAGGGCGGTGGTCTGCTCCTCTGTTCGAAGGGAGCATTCCGTATTGCCACTGACTGTTATGACGCCGCGTGGACTGGGCATATTGAGCTTGAGATAAGTATAGTGTGGAACTGCGTTAAATCTAGCGAACGCGGTTCGTCCGAGCAGTGTGTGGTAGCCGCTGCAGAAGGGGACGATATCGAAGATTAACTCTTCGCTTCGGAAGTTGTCCGGAGAACCAAAGACCACCTCCAGCTTGATTGAGCCTGTACAGCGGGCCTCTACACCTGGTATGACTCCTTTAAAGGTAGTCTTTGTTGGTTTGATTCGCGAGGGATTAATGCCCATCTTCCGTACTGTATCCTGATACAGCAGATTGAGGCTACTTCCCCCATCCATCAGGACTCGTGTTAGGTGGAATCCGTCGATGATTGGGTCCAGGCCTAGTGCGGCCGAACCGCCGTGGCGGATACTAGTCGGATGATCTCGTCGATCGAAGGTGATCAGAAATGATGACCACAGGTTGAACTTTGGGGCGACTGGCTCTACCGCGTAGACGTCCTTGAGTGCTTGTTTGCGCTCCTTTCTGGGGATGTGCGTGACGTATATCATGTTCACCATTTTAACTGGGGGGGGGGGGTTCTTCTGTCCCCCGGTGTTCGATTGCCGGGGCTCTTCATCCTCGTCCTCACTTTGTGACCATTTTTCTTTGTTTTCGGCATTTAACTTGCCAGCCTGCTTGAAGACCCAACAATCCCTATTGGTATGATTGGCTTGTTTATCCGGGGTGCCATGAATTTGGCACGGGCGGTCGAGTATGCGGTCCAGGCTGGAAGGTCCTTCGTTGTTTCTTTTATAGGATTTCTTCCGTTGGCCGGACTTGGAGCCACTGAATCCGGCGTTGACTGTGGTGTCTTCGGTGTTGTTGCCATTGCTTCTGCGTTTGTGTCTATTGCACCGGAGCTTTCCGGTGCTGTTCTTGGCCTTTGTAGGGCCTGCCTCGCTGGCTGTGTTTTTGCTACGAGCCAGCCAGCTGTCCTCGCCTGCGCAAAAGCGGGTCATGAGTGCCATAAGGGCTGCCATTGACTTCGGCTTTTCTTGTCCGAGATGGCATGCTAGCCATTCGTTCTGGATGCCGTGTTTGAAGGATGCTAGGGCCTCGGCGTCCGGACAGTCGACGATCTGGTTCTTTTTGGTTAGGAACCTAGTCCAGAATTTTCTGGCCGATTCTCCGAGTTGTTGGACTATGTGGCTTAGGTCATCGGCATCTGGTGGCCAGACATAAGTTCCTTGGAAGTTCTCGAGGAAAGCCTCTTCCAAGTTCTCCCAGCTTCCGATTGAGTTCTCAGGCAGGCTATTTAACCAGTGCCTAGATGGTCCTTTGAGTTTTAATGGGAGGCATTTGATGGCATGGAGGTCGTCTCCTCAGGCCATGTGGATGTAGAGAATGAAGTCCTCGATCCATACTATAGGATCGGTTGTGTCGTCGTATGATTTGATATTGGCGGGCTTGAACCCCTCGGGAATTCATGATCCAGTACTTCATCTGTGAAGCAGAGCGGGTGTGCGGCGCCTCTATATCGGGCCGCATCGTGGCGGAGCTTTGAAGGAGTCCGTCTGTGGCATTCGGCTCGAGCATGGTTAGGTTTGTCACGTCCGAATACATAGCCATCGTCGCGCCTCGAGGCACGTCCTCGTGATCTGTAGATCGATCTTGTGTGTCCTGCTCTACTATCCAGGGTCTGTCTAGTTAGGTTTGTCATGTCCGAATACATAGCCGTCGTCGCGCCTCGAGGCACGTCCTCATGATCTGTAGATCGATCTTGTGTGTCCTGCTCTACTATCCAGGGTCTGTCGGAGGTCGTACGTATGGCCCCGGACTCTTTTGTCCCTATTTTGATGGGGTGGTGGGGCGGTCTGCTGTTCGGCCTGAGTTACCGCTTTATCTCGACTGCAGGTTGGCCTTTCCGCCGCCCTGTCCCGACCGCGTGGTGGTCGATCCGCATTGCGCGAGGGAGATATATGCTCCGGCGCCTCCTCATCAAATTGAGGTAGCAATCTGCGTTTCGGGTAGCTCTTGGCTGGTGATTGAGGCCGTATTCCTCGCCTGTCAGGACGTTAGTCCATCTATCGACGAGCAGGCCTTGTTCAGCTTGAAGCTGTTGTTGTTTCTTTTTCAATCTACTTGCAGTGGCTATGAGCTGAAGCTTGAAGCGCTCCTGCTCGAGAGGATCCTCAGGCACGATGAAGTCTTCATTTCCAAGGCTTGTCTCCTCCTTGGAGGGTGGATGGTAACTGTCATCCTCCGGGTCATCTTCTATGGCATGTTCGTTAGTGTTGTCTTGCCTACTGTCGTGTTCCTGCTCGGGTGTAGCCCCGGCAGGGTCTTTACTGTTTTCGGCATCGCCTGGAGTACTATTTTCTTTGGTGCCAGTGTTGCTGTCCTTTGAGCGACGGGGCTTAGGGTGGCGTTTGGGGCCGCCGGTGCTTGGGCTGTGTCTCGGAGGTTTTGTTCGCATCCGGCTCTTCTTTGTCGTTGCCAGATCCTTTAGGTGTATCAACCATGTACACGTCGTACGAAGAGGTAGCCGTCCATGCCGTCGATGTCTTCGGAGCCATAGTCAAGCATGTCGGTTAAGTCATCGACCGTGGCTATGAAGTGGGTGGCGGGTGGGAAGCAAAATTCCTCATCATCCATCTCTAGATCGAACCGGACATAGTTCGGCTGGGAGTCCTTCTCCAAGGATAGATTCTTTAAAGATTTTAGCACATCACCCAAAGGCGAGTGCTGGAAAACGTCAGCGGGGCTAAACTCGAAGATCGATAACTGATCTAGCTCGGTGTCCGCGGGTGTACACAGTCCAGAACTTATAGCCGGAAACGAGTCCGAAGTTCTGTTAAAGCGAATATTTTAGGGCGTTGAGTCCATGTGCGGCTCCAACGCCACGGACTCTGAGGCCTCGGATGGCTCGATCTGCTTCGGCTCTAAGGTCGTTGCAACCGCAGGAACCATCTCCTGGGTGTGATCTGATGACAAATTTAAGTCACGTTCATCGGGATGAGGGGGAGCGATCGCCGCGGGCTCTGATCCCTTGAAGATCGTGTTGGGGACGTAGTTATTTCAAAAAAAATCCTACGCACATGCAAGATCATGGTGATGCATAGCAACGAGAGGGGAGAGTGTTGTCTACGTACCCTCGTAGACCGAAAGAGGAAGCGTTAGCACAACGTGGTTGATGTAGTCGTACGTCTTCACGATCCGACCGATCAAGTACCGAATGCACGACACCTCCGAGTTCAGCACACGTTCAGCCCGATGATGTCCCTCGAACTCCGATCCAGCCGAGTGTTGAGGGAGAGTTTCTTCAGCACGACGGTGTGGTGATGATGTTGATGTTCTACCAACGCAGGGCTTCGCCTAAGCACTGCTATAGTATTGTCGACGTGGACTATGGTGGAGGGGGGCACCGCACATGGCTAAAGATCAACTTGATCAATTGTTGTGTCTATGGGGTGCCCCCTCCTCTATACATAAAGGGGGGAGGAGGAGGGGGCCATCCAAGAGGAGGAAGTGCGCCCAAGGGGGGGCAATCCTACTCCAAGTAGGTTTTGCCCCCCTTTCCTATTCCAACTAGCAGAAGGGGGAAGGAGGAGGTGGAGAGAAGGAAGGAGAAGGGGGGCCGCGCCCCCTCCCCTTTCCCAATTCGTATTGGGGCAAGGGGGGCCGCGCGCCACCTCCTGTTGCCTCTCCTCTTCCACCACTTTGGGCCCATGAGGCCGAATAACCCCCGGTACTCTGGTATATATCCGATAACCCCCGGAACCATTCCGGTGTCCGAATATAGTCGTCCACTATATCAATCTTCATGTCTCGACCATTTCGAGACTCCTCGTCATGTCCGTGATCACATCCGGGACTCCAAACAACCTTCGGTACATCAAAACTCATAAACTCATAATATAACCGTCATCGAAACGTTAAGCATGCGGACCCTACAAGTTCGAGAACTATGTAGACATGACCAAGACACGTCTCCGATCAATAACCAATAGCGGAACCTGGATGCTCATATTGGCTCCTACATATTCTACGAAGATCTTTATCGGTCAAACTGCATAACAACATACATTGTTCCCTTTGTCATTGGTATGTTACTTGCCCGAGATTCGATCGTCGGTATCTCAATACCTAGTTCAATCTCGTTACCGGCAAGTCTCTTTACTCGTTCCGTAATACATCATCCCGCAACTAACTCATTAGTTGCAATGCTTGCAGGGCTTAAGTGATGTGCATTACCGAGAGGGCCCAGAGATACCTCTCCGACAATCGGAGTGACAAATCCTAATCTGGAAATACGCCAACCCAACAAGTACCTTTGGAGACACCTGTAGAGTACCTTTATAATCACCCAGTTACGTTGTGATGTTTGGTAGCACACAAAGTGTTCCTTTGGTAAACGGGAGTTGCATAATCTCATAGTCATAGGAACATGTATAAGTCATGAAGAAAGCAATAGCAACAAACTAAACGATCAAGTGCTAAGCTAACGGAATGGGTCAAGTCAATCACATCATTCTCCTAATGATGTGATCCCGTTAATCAAATGACAACCCATGTCAATGGTTAGGAAACTTAACCATCTTTGATCAACGAGATAGTCAAGTAGAGGCATACTAGTGACACTCTATTTGTCTATGTATTCACACATGTATTATGTTTCCGGTTAATACAATTCTAGCATGAATAATAAACATTTATCATGATATAAGGAAATAAATAATAACTTTATTATTGCCTCTAGGGCATATTTCCTTCAGTCTCCCACTTGCACTAGAGTCAATAATCTAGATTACACAGTAATGATTCTAACACCCATGGAGCCTTGGTGCTGATCATGTTTTGCTTGTGGAAGAGGCTTAGTCAACGGGTCTGCAACATTCAGATCCGTATGTATCTTGCAAATTTCGATGTCTCCGACCTGGACTAAATCCCGGATGGAATTGAAGCGTCTCTTGATGTGCTTGGTTCTCTTGTGAAATCTGGATTCCTTCACCAAGGCAATAGCTCCAGTATTGTCACAAAAGATTTTCATTGGACCCGATGCACTAGGTATGACACCTAGATCGGATATGAACTCCTTCATCCAGACTCCTTCATTTGCTGCTTCCGAAGCAGCTATGTACTCTACTTCACATGTAGATCCCTCCACAACGCTTTGTTTAGAACTGCACCAACTGACAGCTCCACCGTTTAATGTAAACACGTATCCGGTTTGCGATTTAGAATCATCCGGATCAGTGTCAAAGCTTGCATCAACGTAACCGTTTACGATGAGCTCTTTGTCACCTCCATAAACGAGAAACATATCCTTAGTCCTTTTCAGGTATTTCAGCATGTTCTTGACCGCTGTCCAGTGATCCACTCCTGGATTACTTTGGTACCTCCCTGCTAGACTTATAGCAAGGCACACATCAGGTCTGGTACACAGCATTCCATACATGATAGAGCCTATGGCTGAAGCATAGGGAACATCTTTCATTTTCTCTCTATCTTCCGTAGTGGTCGGGCATTGAGTAACACATGCAAGAACCCTTTCTTTGCTTGATCCATTTTGAACTTTTTCAAAACTTTGTCAAGGTATGTGCTTTGTGAAAGTCCAATTAAGCGTCTTGATCTATCTCTATAGATCTTGATGCCCAATATGTAAGCAGCTTCACCAAGGTCTTTCATAGAAAAACTCTTATTCAAGTATCCCTTTGTGCTATCCAGAAATTCTATATCATTTCCAATCAGCAATATGTCATCCACATATAATATCAGAAATGCAACAAAGCTCCCACTCACTTTCTTGTAAATACAGGCTTCTCCAAAAGTTTGTATAAAACCAAATGCTTTGATCACACTATCAAAGTGTTTATTCCAACTCCGAGAGGCTTGCACCAGTCCATAAATGGGTCGCTGGAGCTTGCACACTTTGTTAGCTCTCTTTGGATCGACAAAACCTTCTGGTTGCATCATATACAACTCTTCTTCCAGAAATCCATTCAGGAATGCAGTTTTGACATCCATTTGCCAAATTTCATAATCATAAAATGCGGCAATTGCTAACATGATTCGGATAGACTTAAGCATCGCTACGGGTGAGAAGGTCTCATCATAGTCAATCCCTTGAACTTGTCGAAAACCTTTTGCAACAAGTTGAACTTTATAGACAGTAACATTACCGCCAGCATCAGTCTTCTTCTTGAAGATCCATTTATTCTCAATTGCTTGCCGATCAACGGGCAAGTCAACCAAAGTCCACTCTTTGTTCTCATACATGGATCCCATCTCAGATTTCATGGCCTCAAGCCATTTTGCGGAATCTGGGCTCACCATCGCTTCTTCATGGTTCGTAGGTTCATCATGGTCTAGTAACATAACTTCCAGAACATGATTACCGTACCACTCTGGTGTGGATCTTACTCTGGTTGACCTACGAGGTTCAGTAACAACTTGATCTAAAGTTTCATGATCATCATCATTAACTTCCTCACTAATTGGTGTAGGTGTCGCACAAACCGTTTTCTGTGATGAACTACTTTCCAATAAGGAAGCAGGTACAGTTACCTCATCAAGTTCTACTTTCCTCCCACACTTCTTTCGAGAGAAACTCCTTCTCCAGAAATGTTCCGAATTTAGCGACAAAAGTCTTGCCTTCGGATCTGTGATAGAAGGTGTACCCAATAGTATCCTTTGGGTATCCTATGAAGACACATTTCTCCGATTTGGGTTCGAGCTTATCAGGTTGAAGCTTTTTCACATAAGCATCACAGCCCCAAACTTTAAGAAACGACAACTTTGGTTTCTTGCCAAACCACAGTTCATAAGGCGTCGTCTCAACGGATTTCGATGGTGCCCTATTTAACGTGAATGCGGCCGTCTCTAAAGCATAACCCCAAAACAATAGCGGTAAATCAGTAAGAGACATCATAGATCGCACCATATCTAGTAAAGTACGACTATGACGTTCGGACACACCATTACGTTGTGGTGTTCCGGGTGGCGTGAGTTGCAAAACTATTCTGCATTGTTTCAAATGAAGACCAAACTCATAACTCAAATATTCTCCTCCACGATCTGATCGTAGAAACTTTATTTTCTTGTTATGATGCTTTCCAACTTCACTCTGAAATTCTTTGAACTTTTCAAATGTTTCAGACTTATGTTTCATTAAGTAGATATACCCATATCTGCTTAAATCATCTGTGAAGGTGAGAAAATAACGATATCCGCCACGAGCTTCAATATTCATCGGACCACATACATCGGTATGTATGATCTCCAACAAATCTGTTGCTCTCTCCATAGTTCCAGAGAACGGCGTCTTAGTCATCTTGCCCAAGAGGCACGGTTCGCAAGTACCAAGTGATTCATAATCAAGTGGTTCCAAAAGTCCATCAGTATGGAGTTTCTTCATGCGCTTTACACCGATATGACCTAAACGGCAGTGCACAAATAAGTTGCACTATCATTATCAACTCTGCATCTTTTGGTTTCAGTATTATGAATATGTGTATCACCACTATCGAGATTTAGCAAAAATAGACCACTCTTCAAGGGTGCATGACCATAAAAGATATTACTCATATAAATGGAACAACCATTATTCTCTGATTTAAATGAATAACCATCTCGCATCAAACAAGATCCAGATATAATGTTCATGCTCAACGCTGGCACCAAATAACAATTATTTAGGTCTAATACTAATCTCGAAGGTAGATGTAGAGGTAGCATGCCGACCGCGATCACATCGACTTTGGAACCATTTCCCATGCGCATCGTCACCTCGTCCTTAGCCAATCTTCGCTTAATCCATAGCCCCTGTTTCGAGTTGCAAATATTAGCAACAGAACCAGTATCAAATACCCAGGTGCTACAACGAGCATTAGTAAGGTACACATCAATAACATGTATATCACATATACCTTTGTTCACTTTGCCATCCTTCTTATCCGCCAAATACTTGGGGCAGTTCTGCTTCCAGTGACCAGTCTGCTTGCAGTAGAAGCACTCAGTCTCAGGCTTTGGTCCAGATTTGGGTTTCTTCTCCTGAGCAGCTATTTGTTTGCTGTTCTTCTTGAAGTTCCCCTTCTTCTTCCCTTTTCCCTTTTTCTTGAAACTAGTGGTCTTATTGACCATCAACACTTGATGCTCCTTCTTGATTTCTACCTCCGCGGCTTTTAGCATCGCGAAGAGCTCGGGAATAGTCTTATTCATCCCTTGCATGTTATAGTTCATCACAAAGCTTTTGTAGCTTGGTGGCAGTGATTGAAGAACTATGTCAATGACACTATCAACATGAAGATTAACTCCCAGTTGAGTCAAGTGATTATGATACCCAGACATTTTGAGTATATGTTCACTGACAGAACTATTCTCCTCCATCTTGCAGCTATAGAACTTATTGGAGACTTCATATCTCTCATTCCGAGCATTTGCTTGAAATATTAACTTCAACTCCTAGAACATCTCATATGCTCCATGACGTTCAAAACGTCGTTGAAGACCCGGTTCTAAGCCGTAAAGCATGGCACACTGAACTATCGAGTAGTCATCAGCTTTGCTTTGCCAGACGTTCATAACATCTGATGTTGCTCCTGCAGCAGGCTTGGCACTTAGCAGTGCTTCCAGGATGTAATTCTTCTATGTAGCAATGAGGATAATCCTGAAGTTACGGACCCAGTCCGTGTAATTGCTACCATCATCTTTCAACTTTGCTTTCTCAAGGAACACATTAAAATTCAACGGAACAACAACACGGGCCATCTATCTACAATCAACATAGACAAGCAAGATACTATCAGGTACTAAATTCATGATAAATTTAAGTTCAAGTAATCATATTATTTAAGAACTCCCACTTAGATAGACATCCCTCTAATCCTCTAAGTGATCACGTGATCCATATCAACTAAACCATGTCCGATCATCACGTGAGATGGAGTAGTATCAACGGTGAACATCGCTATGTTGATCATATCTACTATATGATTCACGCTCGACCTTTCGGTCTCCGTGTTCCGAGGCCATATCTGTTATATGCTAGGCTCGTCAACTTTAACCTGAGTATTCCACGTGTGCAACTGTTTTGCACCTGTTGTATTTGAACGTAGAGCCTATCACACCCGATCATCACGTGGTGTCTCAGCATGAAGAACTTTCGCAACGGTGCATACTCAGGGAGAACACTTATACTTTGATAATTTAGTGAGGAATCATCTTATAATGCTACCATCAATCAAAGCAAGATAAGATGCATAAAAGATAAACATCACATGCAATCAATATAAGTGATATGATATGGCCATCATCATCTTGTGCTTGTGATCTCCATCTCTGAAGCACCTTCATGATCACCATCGTCACCGGCACGACACCTTGATCTCCATCGTAGCATCATTGTCGTCTCACCAATCTTATCCTTCCACGACTATCGCTATCGCTTAGTGATAAAGTAAAGCATTACAGGGCGATTGCATTGCATACAATAAAGCGACAACTATATGGCTCCTGCCAGTTGCCGATAACTCGGTTACAAAACATGATCATCTCATACAATAAAATTTAGCATCATGTCTTGACCATATCACATCACAACATGCCCTACAAAAACAAGTTAGACGTCCTCTACTTTGTTGTTGCAAATTTTACGTGGCTGCTACAGGCTTTGCAAGAACCGTTCTTACCTACGCATCAAAACCACAACGATAGTTTGTCAAGTTGGTGCTGTTTTAACCATCGCAAGGACCGGGCGTAGCCATACTCGGTTCAACTAAAGTTGGAGAAACTGACACCCGCCAGCCACCTGTGTGCAAAGCACGTCGGTAGAACCAGTCTTGCGTAAGCGTACGCGTAATGTCGGTCCGGGCCGCTTCATCCAACAATACAACAATACCGCTGAACCAAAGTATGACATGCTGGTAAGCAGTATGACTTATATCGCCCACAACTCACTTGTGTTCTACTTGTGCATATGACATCTACGCACAAAACCTGGCTCGGATGACACTGTTGGGGAACGTAGTAATTTCAAAAAAATTCCTACGCACACGCAAGATCATGGTGATGCATAGCAACGAGAGGGGAGAGTGTTGTCTACGTACCCTCGTAGACCGAAAGCGGAAGCGTTAGCACAACGCGGTTGATGTAGTCGTACGTCTTCACGATCCGACCGATCAAGTACCGAACGCACGACACCTCCGAGTTCAGCACACGTTCAGCCCGATGACGTCCCTCAAACTCCGATCCAGCCGAGTGTTGAGGGGAAGTTTCGTGAGCACGACAGCGTGGTGACGATGTTGATGTTCTACCAACGCAGGGCTTCGCCTAAGCACTGCTATAGTATTGTCGAGGTGGACTATGGTGGAGGGGGGCACCGCACATTGCTAAAGATCAACTTGATCAATTGTTGTGTCTATGGGGTGGCCCCCTCCTCCGTATATGAAGGGGGAGGAGGAGGGGGCCGGCCAAGAGGAGGAGGCGCGCCCAAGGGGGGCAATCCTACTCCAAGTAGGTTTTGCCCCCCTTTCCTATTCCAACTAGGAGAAGGGGGAAGGAGGAGGTGGAGAGAAGGAAGGAGAAGGGGGGCCGCGCTCCCTCTCCTTCCAATTCAGATTGGGACAAGGGGGGCCGCGCACCACCTCCTTCTGCCTCTCCTCTTCCACCACTTTGGGCCCATGAGGCCCAATAACCCCCTGGGGGGGGGGGGGGTTCCGGTAACCCCCCGGTATATATCCGATAACCCCCGGAACCATTTCGGTGTCTGAATATAGTCGTCCAACATATCAATCTTCATGTATCTACCATTTTGAGACTCTTCGTCATGTCTGTGATCACATCCGGGACTCCGAACAACCTTCGGTACATCAAAACTCATAAACTCATAATATAACCGTCATCGAAACGTTAAGCGTGCGGACCCTACGGGTTCGAGAACTATGTATACATGACCGATACACGTCTCCGGTCAATAACCAATAGCGGAACCTGGATGCTCATATTGGCTCCTACATATTCTACGAAGATCTTTGTCGGTCAAATCGCATAACAACATATGTTGTTCCCTTTGTCATCGGTATGTTACTTGCCCGAGATTCGATCGTCGGTATTGTCGGTGTTCTGGGAATGGGGGTCCCCAAACTTGCCTGCCTGCGGCCTGCGGCGTGGCTCAAAGGGGGGGGGGGCAGCGCGGCCCATCTTCACCAACACAAACCCAAGACCCTCGCGAGGGGCCAAGCCTCGCGGGGCGGACGACGCGGAGCTTCCTCAGGCGCGGCCTCATCAGGCTGGCTCACGAGGAGGCGGAGAGATCAAGGCGGGGTACCTCACGAGATGCCTGTGACACAAGCCATGACGACCGGGGGCGCCAGGCGGGTGCCAGCCCGCGCAGCGTCCTCCCTTCCTCTTTGGTGCAAAGGGGGCAAGTGCAGCCGCGGAGTACCGAGGCATCAGGCAAAAGTTGTCATTTCGGTGCAACGAGACCAAGACCAGGAGGACTACGAGACGGAGGTCACCGTGGAGCCCAAGACGGCGTCATCACCAGAGCTTTGCGCAGGCGAAGACTACTTTTGTCAGGATAGTTGATACTAGCTGTCCCCCTTCAAATTAGCTCGCCATTGTTGGCTGCCTTCCCGCTCGATATTTGGGAAGAGGACCGGGGCCTCTATAAATAGGACCAGCCACCCACAGAGCAAGGGGGACGGACAAGGCGGAGAGTAGGCAGAGGCATGGAAAGAGAGAGAGAAGATCAGAAAGAGAGAGAGAGAAAGGTGACTGAGCTCCTCCCAGTAGTTCATCACCCAGCCAAGAACAGACCCTCACGAGGCTATTCTTCCTTGTATTGTTCATCATCATCAGCCCAAGAGGCAATCCACCACACCACACACTGGAGTAGGGTATTACACCACAACGGTGGCCCGAACCAGTATAAACCTTGTGTCTCTTGCGTTGTTCTTTCCTTAGTTCAGATCCTAGCAAGGCGGGGGGTGCAGGTAGGTAGGAGGCGAAATCTCCGCGCGCACCCCAGTGTTCGAACCTCAAGGGTCTGCCGGAACCCGAAATCTGACATTTGGCACGCCGGGTAGGGGTGCGCCGGGATTCGTCTTCCACCACCCCGTTCTCCTCCGACCATCACGCCCATGTCTGACGCTCGTCGGGCCCGTGCCGAGCGCCGGGCCGCACTCGCTTCCCGCGTCGCCCAGACGGCCCCTGTCGGCGGGCGTCCTCGCCGTTCCCCGTCACCTTACGTCAACGCCGCCACCGGCCCAACGGGGGGCGAGCAGCAAGCATCGTCCCAGCATCCGTCCGTGCGGCAAGACGGCCGCACCGCAACTCCCTCGCTCACCCCAGCCGGTCCTTCATCTCGCGCGCTCCGCGCGCCCACGGAGCCCTGCAACCTCTCCCCCGCCCATCGCGCTGCACCAACACCCCCGGTTGTCGCGGCCCTCTTGGGCGGCTCGCAGGCACCGCCTACAAGTCACCACGTCAAGTTGTTCATCCGCCAGGTCAGCGCCGCTTCCACGCGGCAGGGGGCTCCCCCGGACCGGGCGGTGCCCGAGACCGGCCTGACCTTCAGCTCGGAGGACCACCCCTCCAACTCAGCCTGCTCGGGTGCGCTCCCCATGCTGTGCACCCCCACCATCTGCCAGGTGGCCGTCACCAGAACCCTCATTGATGGCGGCGCGGGCCTCAGCATGCTCTCGGTCGAGGCCTTCAACCTCCTCTGCATACCCCTGGAACGGCTGCAACCCAGCCGGCCCTTCTCAGGCGTTGGGGGCAAGTCATCCAGCTCCTTGGGACAAATCCGGCTCCCCGTAACCTTCGGCACCTACGACAACTTCCGCACTGAGCTGGTCGACTTCGACATCGCCCCCATCGGCCTCCCCTAAAACGCCATCCTCGGCTACCCAGCGCTAGCCCAGTTCATGGCCGCGACGCACCCGGCGTACAACCTCATGAAGATGCCCGGGAGTAGCGGTGTCCTCACTGTGCACGGGGACACCGGGGACGCGCTGCCGGTGCTCAAGCTCGCCTTCAAGATGGTGGCGTCGGCACAGCCCGCCAACTTGGAGACCCCCGGGCCCAAGGGGGCTGCACCCGCCAACAAGAAATAGTTGTTCACCCAAGACAAGGCAGAAACCAAGCAGATACCCGTCGATGAGGACAGATCCACCAACGCCACTTTCACCATAGGCGCCCACCTCAAACCCGAGCAGGAGAAGGCCTTGGTCGGGTTCCTGCGCGCAAACAAGAAGGTATTCGCTTGGGAGCCTGACCAGTTGGCAGGGATCCCTAGGAATGTAATCGAGCATCATCTCAACGTGTGCCCTGTGAAGCAGAAGGCCAGGCGGCAGTCCACAGAAAATCAGGCCTTCATCGTCCAAGAGACCCGCAAATTAGAAGCCGCTGGGGTCATTCGCGAGGTCCGATACCCGGATTGGTTGGCCAACCCTGTCGTTGTGCCAAAGAAGGGAGGGAAGGAGCGCATGTGTGTCGACTTCACCAACCTCAACAAAGCATGCCCGCAAGATCCGTTCCCGCTCCCCCGCATCGACCAGATCGTTGATTCCACTGCGGAATGCGACCTGCTATGCTTCTTGGATGCCTTCTCTGGGTATCACCAGATCAAGATGGCGGTAGAAGACGTCGAGAAGACAGCCTTCCTAACCCCGTGTGGGGTGTACTGCTACACATGCATGCCATTCAGGCTGCGTAACGCAGGGGCAACCTTCCAGCGGCTGATGCACATCACCTTGGGCCCGCAGCTCGGGAAGAATGTTGAAGCTTACGTCGATGACATTGTGGTAAAGTCTCGGGAGGCCAGGACCTTGATACAAGACTTGGAGGAAACCTTCGCGAGCCTCAACGCAGTGAACCTACGGCTCAACCCAGAGAAGTGTGTGTTCGGAGTCCCCTCGGGCAAGCTCTTGGGTTTCCTCGTGTCCCACCGAGGCATCGAGGCTAACCTAGAGAAGGTCAAGGCGGTGGAAGACATGAGCCCGCCAAAGACCCTCAGAGAAATGCAGAAGCTCACGGGGCGCGTGACCGCGCTAGGGCGCTTCATCTCCAAGTTGGGGGAATGAGCACTGCCCTTCTTCCAGCTAATGAAGAAAAAGGGGCCCTTCGAGTGGACTGAAGAGGCCGACAAGGCGTTCCAGGATCTCAAGAGATACCTGACCAGCCCACCGGTCATGGTGGCTCCGCGCCCTCAAGAGCCCCTGGTGCTTTACCTCGCCGCCACTCCCTACTCCGCCAGCGCAGCCTTAGTGGCAGTCAGAGAGGAGCGCCAAATCAAAACCGCGGCAGCAGCCCGGGACAAGGCAGAACAGGGACAAGGAAGGCCTACAGAAACCGCCACCGCGGCTGAGGAGGATCAGCCGCCGCAGAGGGGCGCACCAGAGGCGGAAGAGGCCCCTCTTCCATATGGCCAGCCTTAGGAGGCCTCATTGCCTCAAGAGGCGCCATGGTCTCCGAAGGGAGCCACCAGCACTGACGCACTCCACCTTGTTGAGCACCCAGTGTACTTCGTCAGCACGGTGCTGCGGGATGCAAGGGCATGGTACCCCATGCCTCAGAAACTCCTACTCGTGCTACTGATGGCCTCGCGCAAGCTGCGGCACTATTTCCAGGGTCACCCCATCAAGGTCGTCTCGTCGTACCCCCTGGAGAGAGTACTCAGGAGCCCTAATTAAGCTGGAAGGGTCGCTGAGTGGAACATAGAATTGCAAGCGTTTCAGCTCGAATTCAGCACGACCAGAGTCATCAAGGGAGCAGCGTTGGCGGATTTTGTGGCAGAATGGACGGAGGCGCGAGGCCTCAAGGCTGACGAGGATCGGTCCCTGTCCCCGAGAAGTGAGGCGCCAGAAGGCTGGGTCATGTACTTCGATGGGGCATTCTCCAGGCATGGCGCTGGGGCTGGGGCGGTGCTTATATCGCCCGCTCAGGGCAAGCTCTATTACGCCGTGCGGCTCTGTTTCCAGCAAGGTGAAAAGGTCTCCAACAACATAGCAGAGTATGAAGGTTTGATAGCGGGCTTGAAGGCCGCAGCTGCCCTGGGGGTGAAATGCCTCACCATCAAGGGCGATTCGCAGCTCCTTGTCAATTTCTCCAACAAAGTGTACGAGCCGAAGGATGAGCACATGGAAGCCTACCTAGCGGAGGTCCGCAAGATGGAGAAGCAGTTCTGGGGGTTGGAGTTGCAGCATGTGCCCCGTGGCACCAATCAGGAGGCCGACGACATCGCCAAACGGGCGTCCAGGCGGTTACCTCAGGAGCCTGGCGTTTTCGAAGAGCGGCTCTTCAAGCCATCAGCCCTGCCGTCATTATCGAACACGGCTCAGCCCCGAGAGGAGCTCCCCCAGCCACCTGCCTCAGGGGCTCCGGCCTGTGGCCCGGCCTCAGGAGCACGTCTGCTCCTGACGATGGAACCTCAGGAGGGATGTTGGATCGCGGAGCTCCGGAGTTACCTAACGCAAGGGACCCTGCCGGAGAAGGAGGAGGAAGCGGAGCGAGTGGCACGCCAGGCCACGGCATACTGCATCAAGGATGGAGAGCTCTACCGGAAGCGGCCAAACGATGTATCCCTGCGCTGCATCTCCAGGGAGCAAGGGAAGGAACTGCTGGAAGATATACACGGCGGAGATTGTGGACATCATTCATCATCACGGACCCTCGTCGGCAAGGCGTTCCGCAGTGGGTTTTATTGGCCCACCGTGCTCAATGACGCCGTCGAACTAGTGAAAGCTTGTGAGGCCTGCCAGTTCCACGCCAAGCAGATCCATCAGCCAGCAGGAGGCTTGCAGACTATACCCCTTTCGTGGCCATTCGCGGTCTGGGGGCTGGATATCTTGGGACCGTTTCCTCGGGCGCCTGGGGGCTACCGCTACCTCTACATCACCGTGGACAAGTTCACCAAGTGGCCTGAAGTAGAGGCTGTCCGCACCATTCCCGCGGGTTCCGCGGTCAAGTTCATCAAGGGCATCGTGAGCCGGTTCAGGGTGCCGAATCGCATCATCACGGACAACGGTTCGCAGTTTACCAGTAACCTCTTCAAAACATACTGTGCTAACCTTGGAACACAGATATGCTACGCTTCGGTGGCGCACCCCCGAAGCAACGGCCAGGCCGAGCGAGCCAACGCGGAGGTCCTGAGGGGCCTCAAGACCAGGACGTTCAAGAAGAAGCTGGAGGCCTGCGGCAGAGGTTGGTACGACGAGCTTCAGTCCGTGTTGTGGTCCATCCGCACAACCGCGACCAAGCCGACTGGAGAGACCCCGTTCTTCCTGGTCTACGGAGCCGAAGCGGTCCTCCCTCACGAGGTCGGACATCGCTCCACGTGGGTCTTGGCGTTTGACGAGGCGCAGCAGGACGCCACGCGGGGGATGGACCTCGTGCTGGGGGAGGAATGTCGCCGAGAAGTCGCGCTACGAGCGGCGAGGTACCAACAAGCACTGCGGTGCCCCAGAACTCTCGAGGTAGGAGACCTCGTGCTCAGGCGGGTTCTCTCCAGGGTGGGGCTGCACAAGCTCTCTCCCATGTGGGAGGGCCCGTTCAAAGTTGTTCATGTTTCCAGGCCCGGCTCCGCGCGCTTGGAGACTCAGGAGGGGGTGCCAGTCCAGAATGCATGGAACATCCAGCACCTCCGGAGGTTCTACCCCTTAAAAGGCCCAGAGCCTGTGAAGAAGGTGAATGCCTGTGAAGTTATCGCGTTTTGGAAAAGGCCCAGAGCCTGTGAAGAAGGCGAATGCCTGTGAAGCTATCGTGTTTTGGAAAAGGCCCAGAGCCTGTGAAGAAGGCGAATGCCTGTGAAGCTATCGCGTTTTGGAAAAGGCCCGGACCTGTGAAGAAGGCGAATGCCTGTGAAGCTATCGCGTTTTTGAAAAGGCCCAGAGCATGTGAAGAAGGCGAATGCCTGTGAAGCTATCTCGTTTTGGGAAAGGCCCGGAGCCTGTGAAGAAGGCCAACGCCTGTGAAGCTCGCCGCCCGTGACACTCTCACGTAATAATGAGTTAGGGCTGTACACGCCCCGGAGTCTCAGGAGCGCCGGCCTTAGGCCCTGGGGCTCCCTCCCACGCCTAGTGGCAGCACTTAGCTCCGCGCTGGTGAGAAGACGTCAAAGACTAGATTAGGTGCCGGACGCGGCTTTTCATTTGCTTTCCGCAGTTGGCTTGTTCCTTCTCATTCGAAGTTTTATTGAAGTTGTTGCCGTCTTCGACTTATGGTTCTTCGGCTTTTCACTCTCTTGCCTCGATTTCTCTTGTGCAAGGCCTCGCGAGGGGGGCAGCTGAGCGCCCTCGTGAGTGTTCCTATCCTAGTCATTCAAAGAGCTTGCGACCTGGGCCCCTTACAGGAGCACCCCTCCAGTCCGTGCCCCACGGGCACCGCGACACAAACAAAGGGCCTGGGTCGGTCGCCCCCACGGCCGGGGCCGGGAACTATCCACGCTCGGGCACGTAGCCGGAAGGTACGGTAACGAAAGCAAAACAATGATTAACAGCAATAACCCAAACACGCCCCCGCGGGGCTCCACACTATTGTCTTTGTTACGCAGGGAAAAGGAAAAAGAAAGAACAAATCTGGTGCAGCTCGCCTCACACCGGCCCGCAGGGAAGGCCCGAGCTGGCTCCGGAGCTCAGGCGGACTCCCTCTCGCGCTTCACCGGGGCGCGAGGGCGGGCGGACACGTTGCCACCTCCCAAGCAGATACGGCGGCGCAGAGGCTGACCGCGGCCACCGCTAGAAGAGTCGCCGCCTGAAGAAGAACCGGAGAAGCTTGAGGAATCCTGAGCGCCGCCCGCCGCGCGAGCGCTGCCCTCTCCATCATCGCTAGAGCTGGATTCCCAGCCGCGGTCGTCACCCTTGGGGCAACACCCTCCGCGGCGACCATCTTCCCCAAACACCCTCACGTAGAGGGTGGCATCGCCGTCGAACTTGAAGTGTAGGGTGCACCAACGGCTCAGGCCATGCGCGCGGGCAAACGTCTGCCAACCGCGGGCCAGGAACAGGCTCCCGGTCGCGGAGACCTCCAGTGAGACCCATGAGGCCCGGCTGCAGCAGCCGTCGGCCTGAAGCCAGAGGCCGCCCGGGGCGCCGGCCGGGAGCTCGCTAAGGAGGAAGCGAGGAAGCAGAAGCCGAGTGCTGGTCGGCCCCGCCGACCACACGACGAACTCCGGCAGCACTTCCGCAGCGCGAAAGCGCGGCCTAGGGGGACGCGCAGCCGGAGCGCGCCCCCCCAACCGCAGCAATCCGCCCATCGCTGTGCTGAAGATCGCCTCCACGGCCGCGGGGAGCCACCGTGCTGGCCATAGGATGTTTACGAGGGCGCCCTCGGCCGCGCTTGGGTGGGGTAGAGGCGGGCTCAACCAGGTGAGCCTTGCCCTTCTCTGCGGCCGAGAACCTCCTTGACGGGGCCATGAAGAAAGGGAGAAGCAAGGAGGGATGAACTGGAGGGGTGCACGCCGGTCCGTACTTATAACTGGCGATGGCCAACCAACGGCCCCCACGATCGCAGGTAATTCTGACCCGCTTTGCATGCAGGGACTTGTCCAATCCGTGCAGTTGCCGAGCCGCCATGGGGAAGTGGAGACGCCCACATCCAATCAACCGCCACGCCACGCGGCGCCCATTCGCTCTTGCCCTTCCGCTTCCCAGCACGGCCAAGTTCGGGCGCACCTTGGGCCCGTTGGCTACTGTCGTCGTTCTAGGAACGGAGGTCCCCAGACTTGCCTTCCTGCAGCCTGCGGCGTGGCTCAAAGGGGGGGGCAGCGCGGCCCATCTTCACCGACACAAACCCAAGACCCTCACGAGGGGCCAAGCCTCACGGGGCAGACAACACGGAGCTTCCTCAGGCGCGGCCTCGTCAGGCTGGCTCACGAGGAGGCGGAGAGATCAAGGCGGGGTACCTCATGAGGTGCCTCTGACGCAAGCCATGACGACCGAGGGCGCCAAGCGGGTGCCAGCCCGCGCAGCGTCCTCCCTTCCTCTTTGGTGCAAAGGGGGCAAGCGCAGCCGCGGAGTACCGAGGCATCAGGCAAAAGTTGCCATTCGGTGCAACGAGACCAAGACCAGGAGGACTACGAGACGGAGGTCACCGTGGAGCCCAAGACAGCGTCATCACCAGAGCTTTGCGCAGGCGAAGACTACTTTTGTCAGGATAGTTGATACTAGCTGTCCCCCTTCAAATTAGCCCGCCATTGTTGGCTCCCTTCCCGCTCGATATTTGGGAAGAGGACCAGGGCCTCTATAAATAGGACCAGCCACCCACAGAGCAAGGGGGACGGACAAGGCGGAGAGTAGGCAGAGGCAGGGAAAGAGAGAGAGAGAATATCAGAAAGAGAGAGAGAAAGGTGACTGAGCTCCTCCCAGTAGTTCATCACCCCATCCAAGAACAGACCCTCGCGAGGCTATTCTTCCTTGTATTGTTCATCATCATCAGCCCAAGAGGCAATCCACCACACCACACACTGGAGTAGGGTATTACACCACAATGGTGGCCCGAACCAGTATAAACCCTGTGTCTCTTGCGTTGTTCTTTCCTTAGTTCAGATCCTAGCAAGGCGGGGGGGGGGGTGCAGGTAGGTAGGAGGCGAAATCTCCGCGTGCACCCCAGTGTTCGAACCTCAAGGGTCTGCCGGAACCCGAAATCCGACAGGTATCTCAATACCTAGTTCAATCTTGTTACCTGCAAGCCTTTTTACTTGTTCCGTAATACATCATCCCGCAACTAACTCATTAGTTGCAATGCTTGCAAGGCTTAAGTGATGTGCATTACCGAGAGGGCCTAGAGATACCTATCCGACAATCAGAGTGACAAATCCTAATCTCGAAATACGCCAACCCAACAAGTACCTTTGGAGACACCTGTAGAGCACCTTTATAATCACCCAGTTACGCTGTGACGTTTGGTAGCACACAAAGTGTTCCTCCGGTAAACGGGAGTTGCATAATCTCATAGTCATAGGAACATGTATAAGTCATGAAGAAAACAATAACAACAAACTAAACGATCAAATGCTAAGCTAACGGAATGGGTCAAGTCAATCACATCATTCTCCTAATGATGTGATCCCGTTAATCAAATGACAACCCATGTCAATGGTTAGGAAACTTAACCGTCTTTGATCAAAGAGCTAGTCAAGTAGCGGCATACTAGTGACACTCTGTTTGTCTATGTATTCACACATGTATTATGTTTCCGGTTGATACAATTCTAGCATGAATAATAAACATTTATCATAATATAAGGAAATAAATAATAACTTTATTATTGCCTCTAGGGCATATTTCCTTCAGATCGGGTCTCCATGGATGTCCATGGCGTAGTTCAAGCTTCCGAATCCAACCTGATGGTCAGGGGCGTAGCTGTCGATCTGCTCCAGATGGCCAAGTGAGTTGGCCTGCAGTACGAAGCCGCCGAATATGAAGATCTGTCCGGGGAGGAAGATTCCTTCATGGACAGTGTCATTATTGACAATTGAGGGGGCCATCGAGCCTTCTGTCGATGACATAGTGGAACTCTCAATGAAAGCACGAATGTCGGTGTCAAAACCGGCGGATCTCGGGTAGGGGGTCCCGAACTGTGCATCTAGGATCGATGGTAACAGGAGACGGGGAACACAATGTTTACCCAGGTTCGGGCCCTCTCTATGGAGGTAAAACCCTACGTCCTGCTTGATTGATATTGATGAATATGAGTGTTACAAGAGTTGATGTACCACGAGATCGTAATGGCTAAACCCTAGAAGTCTAGCCTATGTGGGTATGGTAATGAGTATATGGGATGTCCTTTCCGGACTATCCCCTTCGGTTTATATAGACACCAAGGGGATCTAGGGTTTACATGGAGTCGGTTACATAAGAAGGAATCTTCGGTCGCCAAGCTTGCCTTCCACGCCAAGTAGAGTCCAATCCGGACATGGTGCAGTCTTCGGCCTTCATGTCTTCACAGCCCATCAGTCCGGCCCATAGATAACAGGCCGGACACTCGAGGACCCCTTAGTCCAGGACTTTTTCAATACCATCCACTCATTCTTTATAAAGATGTGGGTCATCCAAAAAGTAATGTCTTAAATCATAGAAGAATTTTTTCTTCTATTGATAAGTAAAGCTAGGTGGCAAATTTTAGCAACAATGTATTTAGCTTAATCAGCATACCAAGGAGTATTATGAGCAACATTTATTGCAGCTAACTGCTCATTAGGAAAACTATCATCAATATGTAGTAGGTCATCAGGCAAATTTTCAAGCCTAGATAGATTATCAGCTACAGGGTTCTCAACTCCTTTTCTATCAATGATATGTAAGTTAAATTCTTGTAACAAGAGAACCCATCGAATAAGTCTAGGTTTAGCATCTTTCTTTTCCATAAGATATTTAATAGAAGCATGATCAGCGTGAACAATTACTTTGGAATCAACAATATAAGGTCTAAATTTATCACAAGCAAACACCACTGCTAAGAATTCTTTTTCAGCAGTAGCATAGTTTCGTTGAGCACTATCTAGAGTTTTACTAGCATAATGAATATCATTCAGTCTTGCCAACTCTTTATCCCAGAACAACACCAACAGCATAATCACTAGCATCACACATAATTTCAAAAGGCAAGTTCCAATCAGGTGGTTGAACAATAGGTGCAGAAGTTAAGGCTTTCTTGAGTGTTTCAAAGGCTTCTAAACAGTCATCATCAAAAACAAAAGGAATATCGTTTTGCAAAAGATTCATAAGAGGCCTATAAATTTTAGAAAAGTCTTTGATAAATATCCTATAGAAACCAGCATGACCTAAGAAACTATGAATACCTTTCATATCTTTAGGACATGGCATTTGCTCAATTGCATCAACCTTAGCTTTGTCCACTTCAATACCTCTTTCAGAAATTTTATGACCCAAGAAAATGCCTTCATTAACCATAAAGTGACACTTCTCCCAATTCAAGACAAGATTTGTTTGTTCACATCTTTGCAAAACTCGATCAAGATTTCTTAAACAATCATCAAAAGACTTCCCATAAACAGAGAAGTCATCCATGAAAACCTCAATAATATTTTCACAAAAGTCAGAGAATATAGCAGTCATACATCTTTGAAAAATAGCAGGTGCATTACATAAACCAAAGGGCAGGTAAAAGTGGTCTTTTCTTGATCAAGTTGAGAAACAAGTATTTGTGAAAAACCAGAATATCCATCAAGGAAGCAAAAATGTGTGTGCTTAGACAATCGTTCAAGCATTTGATCAATAAAAGGCAGAGGGTAATGATCTTTTCTAGTTGCTTTGTTTAATTTTCTAAAATCAATCACCATTCTATATCTTGTAACAATTCTTTATGGAATAAGTTCATTCTTATCATTAGGAACAACAGTTATACCTCCTTTCTTAGGGACACAATGAACATGACTCACCCATCTACTATCAGCTATAGGATAGATTATACCTGCTTCCAAAAGTTTTAAGATTTCCGTCCTTACCACTTCCTTCATTTTTGGATTTAATCGACGTTGGTGATCAACAACAGGTTTAGCATGAGGTTCCATATTAATTTTGTGCTGACATAGAGTGGGACTAATGCCCTTCAAATCATCAAGAGTATATCCAATAGCAGCTCGGTGCTTCCTTTTAACTTTCAATAATCTTTCTTCTTCATGTTCTGAAAGGTTTGCACTAATAATAACAGGATATATCTTCTTTTCATCAAGATAAGCATATTTAAGTGTCTGGCAATTGTTTTAATTCAAACACAGGATCACCTTTAGGTGGAGGAGGACCTCGTAGAGTTTCAATAGGCAAGTTGTGTTGAAGCAGAGGACGTTGTTCAAACAAAATCTTATCTATTTCATTTCTTTCATGCATATGTAAATCATTTTCATGGTCTAGCAAATATTGTTCTAGTGGATCAGTAGGAGGCACAACAATAGAAGCAAGACCAATTAATTCATCTTTACTGGGAAATTCTTTTTCATGAAGCTTTCTACTAAACTTGGAAAAATTAAACTCATGAGACCCATCACCAAAACTAACACCGATAGTTTGTTTATTACAATCTATTTTAGCATTAACGGTGCTCAAGAAAGGTCTACCAAAGATAATGGGAAAAAGTCATCTTGTGGGGAACCAAGAACAAGAAAATCAGTAGGGAATTTTATTTTCCCACACAAGACTTCAACATCTCTAACAATCCCAATTGGTGATATAGTGTCTCAATTAGCAAGTTTAATAGTAACATCTATGTCTTCTATCTCTGCGGGTGCTATGTCATTCATAATTTCTTGATATAAGGTGTAAGGAATAGCACTCACACTAGCACCTATGTCACATAAACCATGATAACAATGATCTCCTATTTTAACTGAGATAACGGGCATGCCAGCAACAGGTCTATGTTTATCCTTTTTATCAGGTTTGGCAATTCTAGCAATTTCTTCACAGAAGTAAATAACATGCCCACCCATATCTTCTTCCAAGAGATCTTTAACCATAGCAATACTAGGTTCTACTTTATTTTGTTCATCATGTTTAGTTGTTTTAATATAGCTTTTGTTGAACACAGTTGAAACTTTAGCATGTTCCTTTATCCTCACAGGGAAAGGTGGTTTCTCAGTATAAGCAGAAGGAACAACGGGATCAACATTATAAACTATAGTTTCTTCTTTAGCTGGCACCGGTTCTTTGATTTCTTCTTTAATAGGTGGATGATATTTAAACCACTTCTCTTTAGGGAGATCAACATGAGTAGCAAATGATTCACAAAAGGAGGCTACTATCTCAGAGTCAAGTCCATATTTAGTGCTAAACTTTTGGAAAGCACCAATATCCATAAAAGATTTAACACAATCATACTTAAGTTTAATACCCATCACTTTACCTTCGTCGAGTTCCCAATCTTCAGAGTTGCGTTTAATTCTTTCCCAAAGATCCCACCGGAATTCAATAGTCTTCTTCATAAAAGAACCAACTAATGTGAACATAACTATCATAAAAATGTCTACAAATATTACATGGCAAATTAATCACCAGGTACGTTCGCTTCTTTGTACACATTATTTAACTTACATGAATACAATGCTACGCTCATTATTTGTTTTATTTTTAATCATCAGGAATAAAGGAACCAAAAGACCAGTTAAATGAAATAACACTCTTTGCATCCACCAAATCATCACGTGCACAAGGAGCGAAGGATTTGGAATTTACTTCATGGACCAATATCAACCACGTAGGTGGGCCTTTGGGATTTTGGTTCCTGCTCCACCACGTGCTTGCGTCAAAGTCTAGAAATGTCGGCCCCTGTACGACCTTTGTGCAATCCGAGGGTGGTTGACAGATGCCTTCGACCGGAGACAGTCCGGCTGGGATACAACAACGTACACAAGCGCATCTACATTCAATAAATATATGTCATCTGTTAGGGTTTAGACTCGGGTTTTGTTTAGAGAAGTTTAGCTATTGCTACTTTTATTTGTCTTCGCTCGTAGTGGCTAGTGCGACTGTCAAGGCATCCTATCAGAACCCCAATTTGTGAGATTTATTCGTCTAGCATATCCGCAATTCTTAGATTGCTTGGCTATTATTTTCTTGCAGGAAAAATCCTTCATGGATAGGTCGATCGCGCCGTTGGATCGGTCGATAACACCGTGGAGTTGGTTCGGCGATTGCCGTGGATATCAGTTGTGTACAGTTCTCCCTGTACGGTTGGTAGCCGGATCATGAGGGTCAAGTCCCACAAAAATCGTAGCTATCCTCTCTCATCGAAAGATCAGGCCCCGATTCACATCAAGTGGTATCAGAGCACTATTTATCATCTATTTTTGAGCTTTATTATACACTCTATATATTTTACTCGACACTTTCCACTCATTTGATTCAGTATCTGGGCTTAGATTGTTTTATCTCTTGCTAGTCGACTGCCAGCACTAGTTAGGAGTTTGAGCAATTATTCAACTTGCATTGCTTTTTGTTAAATTGTGCCACTGATATTGTGAGTTGAGAAGCCTTTGCCAAGCTACACTTTTTCTACCAGTAAGTACAGGTTCCGGCTCTACTGATTCCTGGTTATCGCTACATCCAATCTTCATGGGTAGTTTGAAGCCAACACCAACGCGTCGATCACCACATGTTGCATTGGTAAGAACAAGTAAGAATTTAATACTAAGTTTGAGTGTGAGCGAATTTTGTCCACCACTTCCTGTTAGTTGATAGGGATTATACATTGTGTTTTTTTCTCTTTCGCTAACAATGGCACAGGATCAACCCACACTTGCGTGCCTCACCACGGATGTGAAAGTCACCAGCGAGCGTCTCGCCCAACTTGAGGGTGCTCAGATTGCGGCCGAAGAGAGGCTCAAGGCCATAGAAGATGCATAGGGTGTTGCAAACACACAACTAAAGGCCATCTTGTCACGTCTGGACGAGTTGCAGACTGCATCCCCCGTCAACAACAACGTTGATCCTCGCAACTCCATGGGTGGCGCCGCTATTTCACGAGCTCGGTGTGTGCCCATGGGTCATCCACAACACCCAGCTACTGCCACTGATGCTGCCACCATAAACCAGCACCAACAAATTCCTCCCCACCACCAATGAACATGGGGACAATTACGAGGATTATTCTGGTGACACCGAGGTTGACCACCACAATGATCATGCTCATCAGCAACTGTGTTTCAACCGTCAAGGTGTGGCACGAGGTCCACATAGGTATGATGTTCGAGACTACGACCACTCTAGTGCTAAAATTAAATTTACTATGCCTGCATTCAATAGTAAATATAATCCAGATGTTTATCTTGACTGGGAACTTTCTGTTGAACAAAAATTTGCATGTCATGATATTCCTGAGAACCAAAGAGTTAGGGCGGCCACTAGTGAATTTACAAACTTTGCTTCCATGTGGTGGAGTGAATATTGTCGTATTAATGCAAATAATATACCTACTACTTGGGATGCTTTAAAACGAGCTATGCGACATCATTATGTTCCTTCATATTATGCTCGTGATAAACTAAATGAACTGCAACATTTAAAACAAGGTAGCAATTCCGTACAGGATTATTATCAAGACTTGCAAACTGGCTTAGTGCTATGTGGCTTAGTTGAATCCGAAGATGCTATGATGGCTAGATTTTTAGGTGGTTTGAATCGTGATATTCAGGATATATTGGACTATAAGGAGTACAATTCTATTACTCGTTTGTTTTTTGCTTCTAAAGCTGAAAGGGAAGTACAGGGACGACACAACATGGGACAAGGTAACTTTTCTGCACTCTCCCATTATCCCACCCACTACCGAGGCAACACCACATGTCTTGAACAATGGTGCACTCCCAAGAAGTTCAAAATCAGCTCCACAATCCTCTGCGGCATTGAGAGCAATTTCTCACGCACCCACCACTTCGTTTGGACGCACAAGGGACATGAAGTGTCATATATGCAAAGGTGGAAGGCACTTGATGAAGGACTGCCCAAATAAATGTACATTCATTGTGCGGGAAGATGGTGAGTACTCTTCTGCCAGTGATTTGGATGAAGATACACGTGCTATGCTTGCCACTGATAATGTAGGTGACACTGAGGAGAATGACACGGAGGCGATACATGTTAATGCTGCAATGGTAGATCAACACCCAAGCCTTGTAACCATGCGAGTACTTAGTGCCCAGGTGGGGCGTACTGAGATGCCTCAACATCATAATCTTTTTCAAACTAAGTTTGTTGTCAAAGGACATTCCGTTTGTGTGATCATTGAAGGTGGAAGCTGCAATAATTTGGCGAGTATGGAGATGGCCGAGAAACTTTGCCTCACCACTACAAGACACCCCATCCATATTGCATCCAATGGTTCAACGACTGTGGTAAGTTGAAGGTAACACGTCGTGTGAGAGTCCCTTTTACACTTGGTTCATATCATGATTATGTTGACTGCGATGTCGTACCTATGCAAGCTTGTTCTTTATTGTTAGGTCGACCTTAGCAATATGATAATAGTGTTATCCATCATGGTAGAACAAATTCACACACTCTTGTGTTTGAAGGAAAAAACCATTAGCTTGCTTCCAATGACCCCCGATGAAATAATAAAGGATGGGAAAGCTAAATCACCGGATCATGCTACATATAGTATGCTTGCTATCAATTCTGAAATTTTTCCGTTGAGAGTTCCAACTTCTGAACTGGACATACCGCATGCTCAGATAGTTCATTTGTGTCCCCATAATTCATATATAGACTCTTTGTGGGATAGCACTTATCATGATATTCCTAATGGTGCTATAACAAATTTATCGCATCCTCATGAGCTAACACATTTGGAATGTCCTATATGCATTGCATGTATTTTTGCTTTGCTTTATGGTGTGTTCCAGATAAATGAAAGCCGAGGACGGCTTTGTTTTCAAGGACGGGAGGATGATGTGAACATAGCTATCATAAAAATGTCTACAAATATTACACGTCAAATTAATAACTAGGTACTTTTGCTTCTTCGTACACATGATTTAACTGACATGAATACGATGCTACGCTCATTATTCGTTTTATTTTTAATCATCAGGAATAAAGGAACCAAAAGACCAGTTAAATGAAATAACACTCTTTGCATCCACCGAACCATCACGTGCACAAGGAGCGAAGGATTTGGAATTTACTTCATGGACCAATATCAACCACGTAGGCGGGCCTTCGGGATTTTGGTTCCTACTCCACCACGTGCTTGCATCGAAGTCCAGCAAGGCCGGCCCCTATACGGCCTTTGTGTAGTCCAAGGGTGGTTGACAGATGCCTTCGACCGGAGACAGTCCGGTTGGGATACAACAACGTACACATGCACATCTACGTTCTAAATAGTTGTCATTTGTTAGGGTTTAGACTTGGGTTTTGTTTAGAGAAGTTTAGCTATTGCTACTTTTATTTGTGGTCGCTCGTAGCGGCTAGTGCGACCATCAAGGCATCCTATCGGAACCCCAATTTGTGATATTTATTCATCTAGCATATCCGCAATTCTTAGATTGCTTGGCTATTATTTTCTTGCATGTTCTTCGATTTGCTTGCAGGAAAAATCCTTCGTGGATAGGTCGATAGCGCCGTTGGCTCGGTCGATAACACCATGGAGTTGGTTCAGCTATTGCTGTGGATATTAGTTGTGTACGGTTCTCCCTGTACATTTGGTAGCTGGATCGTGAGGGTCAAGTCCCACAAAAATCGTAGCTATCCTCTCTCATCGAAAGATCGGGCCCCTGTTCACATCACCAACACAATAGGTATCGAGCATGGTTTGATCATTACGAGAAAGTCGAGCATAAAAGTTCTGGATAATAATTTCTCTTGAGAGCTCATGATTGGGGCATGAATGTAACATGGACTTAAGCCTCACCAAGCTAGAGGGATACTTTCTCCTTCATGAGGCCAAAAAAATATATATAATTCCGATCACGATCAACTAGATGCATATGATAATTTTTTTGATGGAACTCCAATTTCAAGCGATTCCAATTCCAAGATCCAATATCATCGCATAGTCTATACCATGCCAGTGCTTTTCCCTTCAAAGATAAAGGGAAAACCTTTTCATAACTTCATCTCTGGTAAACTTGCAAGCTTGAACAATCCATAAATTTGTTCTACATATATCAAGTGCATATCAGGATGTTTGGTTCCGTCTCCTGCATAAGGATTAGCTAGCAGTTGTTCTATCATACCCGAAGGAATTTCATATTCAATATTTTTAGTAGGTGCAGTATGTTGAGGGGTAGCTAATTGTGGTTCCGGTTGAGGTGAAGATACCCCGAACAAACCCCTCAAAGGATTGTTTTCCATAGTAACAAGTGACAATAAATTTAAGCACACTATATAAATATTTCCTTACCAAATGTTGGGGAACGTAGTAATTTCAAAAAAAAATCCTACGCATACGCAAGATCATGGTGATGCATAACAACGAGAGGGGAGAGTATCGTCCATGTACCCTCGTAGACCATAAGCAGAAGCGTTATGAGAATGCGGTTGATGTAGTCGAACGTCTTCACGATCCCACTGATCCAAGTACCGAACGCACGACACCTCCGAGTTCAGCACACGTTCAGCTCGATGACATCCCACAAACTCCGACAATCGGAGTGACAAATCCTAATCTCGATCTATGCCAACTCAACAAGCACCATCGGAGACACCTGTAGAGCACCTTTATAATCACCCAGTTACGTTGTAACGTTTGGTAGCACACAGAGTGTTCCTCCGGTACTCGGGAGTTGCATAATCTCATAGTTATAGGAACATGCATAAGTCATGAAGAAAGCAATAGCAGTAAACTAAAACGATCAAGTTCTAAGCTAACAGAATGGGTCAAGTCAATCACATCATTCTCTAATGATGTGATCCCATTAATCAAATGACAACTCATGTCTATGGCTAGGAAACTTAACCATCTTTGATTCAACGAGCTAGTCAAATAGAGGCATACTAGTGACACTTTGTTTGTCTATGTATTCACACATGTACTAAGTTTCCGGTTAATACAATTCTAGCATGAATAATAAACATTTATCATGATATAAGGAAATAAATAATAACTTCATTATTGCCTCTAGGGCATATTTACTTCACCAAAGGCGCTTCACTCCCCGCCAACGGCAAGTAAGAGTGTCGAACCCAACGAGGAGCAGAAGGAAATGACAAGTGGTTTTCAGCAAGGTAATGTCTGCAAGTGCTGAAACTGTAAGTAGCAGAGTAGTTTTATAGCAAGGTAATTTGTAATGAGCAAGTAACAATAGTAGTAAAAAAGTGCAGCAAGGTAGCCCAATCCTTTTGGGGCAAAGAGTAGGCCAAAACGGTCTCTTATGATAAGCAAAGTGTTCTTGAGGGTACACGGGATTTTCATCTAGTCACTTTCACCATGTTGGTTCGATTTGTGTTCGATACTTTGATAATTTGATATGTGGGTGGACCGGTGCTTAGGTGCTGTTCTTACTTGAAAAAACCTCCTACTTATGATTAACACTTCCGCAAGCATTCGCATCTACGAGAAAAGTATTAAGAATAAATTCTAACCATAGTATTAAACTTTTGGATGCAATCGGTCCCTTACGGAATAGCGCATAAGCTGGGGTTTAAGCTTCTGTCACTCTCGCAACCCATAATATAATTGCTACTCCACAATACATTCCCTTAGGCCCAAATATGGTGACGTGTCATGTTGTCGATGTTCACATGACACCACTAAGGGAATCACAACATACATATTATCAAAATATCGAACACATATCAAGTTCACATGATTACTTGCAACATGATTCTCCTGTGACCTCAAGAACAAAAGTAACTACTCACAAACGATAATCATGCTCAAGATCAGAGGGGTATTAAATAACATATTGGATATGAACATATAATCTTCCACCAAATAAACCATATAGTAATCAACTACAAGATGTAATCAACACTACTAGTCACCCACAAGCACCAATCTATAGTTCCGGTAACAAGATTGAACACAAGAGATGAACTAGGGTTTGAGATGAGATGGTGCTGTTGAAGATGTTGATGGAGATTTCTCTCCCCAGGATGGGAGAGTTGTTGGTGATGATGATGACGATGATTTCCCCCTCCGGGAGGGAAGTTCCCCCGGCGGAATCGCTCCGCCGGAGGGCAAAAGTGCTGCTGCCCATGTTCCGCCTTGAGACGGTGGCACTCCGTACCAAAAGTACTCCCCTTATTTTTCTAGGTCAAAATGACTTATATACCAGAAGATGGGAACTGGAGGTGGGCCTGGTTGAGCACAACCCACCAGGGCGCGCCCAGGTGGGTTGTGCCCACCTTGTAGGCCCCCTCTGGTGGTTATTTGCTCCAATATTCATCATATAATTGAGAAAAAAATCTCCGTGAAGTTTCAGCTTGTTTGGAGATGTGCAGAATAGATGGCCTGACGTAGCTTTTCCAGGTCCAGATTTCCAGCTACCGGAATTCTCCCTCTTTGTGTATACCTTGCATATTATGAGAGAAAAGGCATTAGAATTACTAAAAAAGCATTATTATGGGTAAAAACATCATAAATAATAGTAAGAAAACATGATGCAAAATGGACGTATCAGCGGGGCACCACGCTCCTCCTTTGGCCCTCTCCTCTACGTGTAGCGACGGTCGGCGGCCGGTGAGAAGACGAGGGTGGAGACGGGAGAGATTCCGGGAGCAGGCGGCGAATACGGGCTGATATGGAGTCAGGGTCGGGGGTGGGAGAGAAGGTGCGGTGGTAGCTCAGGTGAGTGGTGGCAACAACGACTGAGTTGGGTACAGAATGGAAAAGGAATGTGGTTACGTCTACGTCCTTGCAGGGGATAGAGATCCAGTGACTGGCCTCCAGCCAGTCACGCCGTAACTGGAGGCTAGCCAGCCATTGGATGAAGGATGGGTAGCCCAGATTAAATAGTATAGCCCTGAAGTGACTCCAGATCATGCCTCCCGATGAAAAACAGGAGGTGACGGCGGCTACGTATAGCAAAATGCAATGAAACTTTCTCTCTGGATTTTTTATCGTGAAGACGGTATATGTAGACTTGGAGTTAGGGCAAACAAAGGCTCATGGGCCCACAAGCTCGCATGGCACGCCCTCGTAGGGAGCGCACCCTGAGCTTGTGGCTCCCTGGTGGCCCCCATCCGGTGGTTCTTTGCGCCAGTATTTATATATATTCCATAAAAATTCTCCATAAAATTTTGTGCAATTCTGAGAACTTCTTATTTCTGCACAAAACACAACACCAAGGTAGTTCTACTGAAAACAACGTTAGCCCGGGTTAGTTTCATTCAAAGCATGCAATTTATAGTCCAAAATAAGAGCAAAAGTGTTTGAAAAGTAGATACATTGGAGACATACCAACTCGCCCAAGCTTATCTCATTGCTTGTACTCAAGAAATTCAGTTGACAAACTGAAAATAACAAAGAAAAAATTTACAAACTCTTTTGTTTCTGTTGCTGCATATAAGCTTAACTAGTAATCAAGTTTTCAGCAAAGATCATGAACAAACCACATCTATGATAACATTTAGAACTCATATTTATTCATGTCAATGACATAATCAACTAGCGAGCAATAATAATATATCTCAAATATCAACACTTTATCAAAACAACCATGATACAATATGATAGAATGGTATCTGGTGAGCCATTTCTAAGACCGCAAAACATAAATGGAGAGCATCTATGAAGTTCAAGTAGGGACTAAATATTGTAATTCAATGTAGAAGATATTCATTCATGCTCACACCCAACATTAATTAGACGAAATGCATGTTAAACTAAGAGTGACAATAACACTCTTGGGATTGGTGCTTGAATGAGAAGGTGATGACTCGACAATAAAAGTAAATAGATGGGCCCTTCATAGAGGGAAGAAGGGATGTGCTTATGTGCTAGAGCTCATTGTTTTTAAACAAAGATGAATTGCATTTTCAGTGGTGTACTTTTTAGACCATAGTTTACGATGGAGTTTCCAATATCTTCCATGCTAAACACGTTAATGACGGTTCCCATGCAAATTTTTACTCCCCCATCCACCATACCATGGCTAGCCAAATCCATGTGTGTCTGACAACAATCAACTGTCTAGGGGGTGATTTAAAAAAAAAGTAAAGAAGGACTCGCATCCCTGTTACCGGCCTACCTTATAATAGGCAGAATAGGGACTATTGACTTAAACATATTTACAAAAACAAAAACAAGTAGAGTTCATACCAGTTTTTCTTCGCCATGATCACTTCATGAAATCATCATCATTATTTCCTTTCACTTGCACGATCGAATGATGTGAAAATTATAATAGTGCAAGTGTGCCATGGACTAAGCTAAAATCTGTAAACAGTTTATACACAGGAGAAGGCAAGGAAAATTTGGTGTTTCATTAGATCGATAATAAAGCACATAAGAGCCACTAGGAAATTCTTGCGAAATCTTCTACTTGCGACGACTCAAGAAAAGGAAAGAAACTCACAGAAACACACTGAAATATTTTTGTAGATTTTAGATTTTCTGAAGATTGCGAATGAAAGAGAAAAAAAAACCAAAAGTATTTGCACCGAAGAACTCCCAATAAACACAAAAGAGTACATGAGAATTTTGTTACTACGAGGAAAAAAAACAGAGAAGAAACGAGAAGCATTTTTTGGATTTTCAAAGTTTTTTTTCAAACATACAAAAGAAACAAATAAAAACGGACAAGAATAAAGAAAGAAAATGAAGAACACTAACAAGTGTAATGAATATGTGGTATATGAATGAAATGTTGATGAGAATACGTACCCCCAAGCTAAGGCTTTAGGCCTAACTTGGTCAACGCCACTCGAAGAAACCCTCTGGTCCAGGTAAGAACTAAGTCAGTGGTCAAAACTGGTCATCCCAAGGGTGGATCTTCTCTGCTGCCGCCATTCTTATAGTTGATGATGTCCTCTAGCAATACAATACATATTCCCTTGGAAAGGTGTAACAGAGAAGGGGCAGGCAGAGTAACAATGTCACAGGCGCCCTGGCTGACCATCAAGTTATACCGATAAAATGGGGGCACATGTATTAATAAAATCATGATCCACCATGCACTCATAATTTAGGTATTTCTTAGGTAGAAGACTGTCCTCACTAGATCTGATTGCAATATTAAGGTGTTTAGCAAGGTGAGTAGCGTAAAGAGGGAAAACGCAAACTAACTTATCTATCCTTAGAAACCCCTCTAGTCTCTCCCATTGTCACAGTCTGCAGGAATCCCCCTGACGGCACTACTGCAGGATGGTCCAAACGTGACACTACAATCAGAGACCCTTCGACGAAACTGTGTGCGATGCATTAATCGCAAACAGTGTTGTAATAAAATCGTCAAAAATGATACAAACTGTTTGCAATGACGGAGACATCAAACACAATTTAGATTAGAGTTGCGTATGCGATACGTGGCAAACAGTTCACTCGAATGAACTATTTTTGATGGGCATAACAATAGAACGTACAACCAGATCAACATGTGTGCGATATACGGCATATGATTCACTCGGACGAATTGTTTTCAGTTAGGCAACACAAAAGAAACTGTTGGCCAAATCAACGTATGTGTGATATATGACAAAAAGTTCACTCTGATGAAATGTTTGCGATGAGCAAAAACAACAGACACAGTAGACAGATCAAGGTGTGTGTGACATACCACATGCACTTCACACGGATGACCTATTTGCAATTAGCCACAACGAACAGAAATGGTCAGACAGATCAAGGTGTGTGCAAAAGACGGGCACACATTCTAATTAAAAGAAGCATGCGTGATGGTAATAACGAGCGCACACGGTTGATGGAATAAGTTGTGTGCTGACATCACTGATTGCGGTGCATCGTATGGTGCAAATGCCACGTACGCATCCGAGAACGCGTGCCCACTTTACGCCATCCGGGAATTGTACTGCACTTCGAAATATGAACTGTCAATAAATTTTGAGCTTGCTTCCTGTCACATTCCAAATTACTGTTCATGCCGATCAAAACCTGTTCACACTGATCAAAACCTAAATGGCTTCCCAGTTAGCAGCATATTACTAGGTTATAAATACTACCAGCTCCAAGATGACTGCACATTCCTCCTCGCCCTCCTCTTCACCAAACAAACAAGTCTTTCATTGTCCTTCCTTGCCTCTGTCGTGGCCCGCGTGAGTTCTGGGTTGAGAAATTACCAGGGAGAGGTGAGCATGGAAGCAGAAGCATGAGAGATGTCCCGCCTCACGGCGAAAGCCACCGACATGTCCTACCATGCCGCCGAAGCAGCACAGAGATCCCGTCGTGCTGCCGAAGCAGCACAGAGGTCCAACCATACTGTCGAAGCAGCAGACTGGTCCGGCCGCGCCACAGAAGCAGCACATATGTCCCGTCGCGCCGCGGATGCAGTGGCGAGGTCCTCCCATGCCACGGTGGCCTGGGAAGATTACTCGCGGGCAGGCGAGGACTCTCACATGCGCATGTGCGCTATGCTAGATAACCTGATGGATCATATCTCTGGCTTGGCGAAGCTGCAGGAGGAGATGAATGCCTCGTATGATAATTCTACTGGCATCATCCAGGGACTTAGGGATGAGAATGCCATGCTCCGCACCGAGCGTGACCCGCTGAGGGCAAAGATCGCCAGAAGAGCGAAGCAACAGGAGGAAACCACTTCCTTGTTGAAGAAGACGTGTGTCATCGTCAAGAAACTAATGGACAAGAATACCATGCTCCGCATCAAGAGCGAAAGGCTAGTGGAGGAATCCATGGTTGCTGCTGAGCAACATATTGAGGACGTGAAAGAGATCATTGGTGCTCGCCTCGAGAACTAATCTGCGTCTTCCGTCTTCTTCTTTTTTTGGCGGGGATGTCTTATTTTTTTGGCGAGGGTGTCTTCCTTATTCTTTTGCCCTTGTGTCTTTCGGGCATTGTCGCATGTGGCATTTTTAATTATCTTCCTAAATATGTAGCACAATTGAAAATTATTATCCATTGCCATCGTCATTATATTTATATCACCCTTGCTAAGTTTCAGTCGATGCTATATATGTCCGTCAGATCTTACATCAAGATCCGTGCAAAACTTTCTTATCATAATTTCCTTTTTCTCTTAAATCTCAGTAGAGTGAGACATAGCCACACCATTAAATGCCTATAAATCAAGGGCTCAGGCGTCATCATTGGAGAAGTTGGGAGAGAGGTGCGTGGCGGATGGAGGTCAAAGGGCTGACCTCATGATAAGCATGGACAACAGTCTATTCGCATGCCTCCCGTACTCAAATGGCTACCCCTCACATCGCCTCATAGCCAATAAAAAAGGGGACACATGGCGGCACATAAATGGTTAGTGCAAGGCCCACAGTTTGAATAATACTTGTGTTTCCAATTGTAATGTGACAACTCTTATTCCAAAATGACTTTGTTGGTTGTTAATGTGTGCGCCTTCGCAAATCAGACAAATTTTTTACCACCGCATGTTGGTGCCATGTCATGACACCATGCCAACTTTCATGACTTTCAGGCGAGTTTTGGATTTACAAGAATTTAAAACCAAGTTTCTTGATGTTTCCGGTTGAGCCACGACGCCCAGATGTTTGAATTTCATTCTCATTTCTTGCATGGGGCCTAGAAATTCACCCAAGTACACATAAATGTTTTCTCAACCCATTTTGGCGCACTGGAGCATGTGCCCTTAAAATTTGAATTATGCACATTAAATGCCTACAAAAATCAAATAATTTATAAAAAGGCCAAATGAACCCTCAATAATTCCAAAATTTAGCACGAAACTCCTATTGGTCTATGTTGCCTCTGTAAAAGAAAATTGATACGTCTCCAACTTATCTATAATTTTTTATTGTTCCATGCTGTTATATTATCAATCTTGGATGTTTTATAATCATTTTATAGTTATTTTATATCATTTTTTGGTACTAACCTATTGACATAGTGCCAAGTGCCAGTTGCTGTTTTTTTGCATGTTTTTTACATCACAGGAAATGAATACCAAACGGAGTCCAAATGCAACGAAACTTTACGGAGATTTTTTTGGATTGGAAAACACCCAATGGGCCAAGGCAGCGCCTAGGGGGTGCTCCGAGGAGAGCACAACTCACCAGAGCGCGCCAGGAGGCCCAAGCGCGCCCAGATGGATTGTGCCCACCTCAGGTGCCCCCGGGCCGCCTCTTTGCTCTAAATACCCCAATATTCCAGAAACCCTAGGGAGTCAATGAAAATCAATTCCAGCCACTGCAGAGTCCAGAACCACCAGATCCAATCTAGACACCATCACAGAGGGGTTCACCACTTCCATTGGTGCCTCTCCGATGTTGCGTGAGTAGTTCTTTGTAGACCTTTGGGTCCATAGTTAGTAGTTAGATGGCTTCCTCTCTCTCGTTTGATTCTCAATACAATGGTCTCTTGGAGATCCATATGATGTAACTCTTTTTGCAGTGTATTTGTTGGGATCGGATGAACTTTGAGTTTATGATCAGATCTATCTTTCTATATCCATGAAGGTTATTTGAGTTTATTTAATCTCTTATATGCATGATTTCTTATAGCCTCGCATTTCTTCTCTGATATTTGGGTTTTGTTAGACCAACTTGATCTATTTATCTTGCAATGGGAAGAGGTGCTTTGTAGTGGGTTCGATCTTACGGTGCTTGATCCTAGTGACAGAAGGGGAACCGACACGTATGTATCGTTGCTACTAAGGATAAAACGACGGGGTCTATCTCTACATAGATAGAACTTGTCTACATCATGTCATCATTCTTATTGCATTACTCCGTTTCTCCATGAACTTAATACACTAGATGCATGCTGGATAGCGGTCGATGTGTGGAGTAATAGTAGTAGATGCAGGCAGGAGTCGGTCTACTAATCTTGGATGTGATGCCTATATAATGATCATTGCCTGGATATCGTCATGACTAGTTGAAGTTATATCAATTGCACAACAGTAATTTGTTTACCCACCGTTTGCTATTTTTCTTGAGAGAAGCCACTGGTGAATCCTACGGCCCCCGGGTCTCTTTCTCATATTATTTGCCTTTGTGATCTACTTTTCCTTTGCTTTTATTTTCAGATCTATTAAACCAAAAATACAAAAATACCTTGCTGCAATTTATTCTTATTTATTTTATTTGGTGTTTGATCTATCAATCTACTACAATTTTATCTCACGTTCGTTTACCAATCTTGAGGCGTCGCTACCCGAAAGGGATTGACAACCCCTTCTACACGTCGGGTTGCGAGTATTTGTTATTTGTGTGCAGGTGATGTTTACATTGTGTTGCATGGTTCTCCTACTGGTTCGATAACCTTGGTTTCATATTTGAGGGAAATACCTAACGCCGTTGTGCTGCATCATCCCTTCCTTTTTGGGGAAATACCGACGTAGCTTCAAGCGACATCAATAGGAATTTCTAGCACCGTTGCCGGGGAGGATCTTCAACATATACCAGGTTCCTAATCACAAATCTCATCTCCTCGCAATTTACATTATTTGCCATTTTCCTCTCGTTTTCCTCTCCGCCACTTCACAAAAATTTGCCTTTTTATTTGCCCCTCTTTTTCATTCACCGTTTTCTTGTCGGATCTATTTTTGTTTGCGTTCTTGTTTGTGTAGTCATGATGCCTCAAAAAAATATTATGATGTTCCTTACCCCAATATTTTTCTTGAAATTGAGAAAATTACAAAGGAATATATGAGTACACAATTTGAGCATAATAGGTATTTTACCAAAGAACTTAAGGAACACTCCTTGTGCTTGATGCTATAACTAAACAACTTGATGATATTACCAGAGAAGTTTGTCATCTCCAATCTAAGTATGATTTTGCTGAAAGTTTGCTAGCAAAAATATCCGATGCACAAGCTACTCTACTAAATCAAATGGCTGCTAAACCAATCTCACTAGAGGATAAAAATGAAGATCTCAAAATGATTAGTGTTTCTTCTATCGATTCCTTGTTTAGTAAAGTTAAGATTGATGAAAAAGGGACTGGAGAAGAGTCAACTTTAGTTAGAAGGCATCCCGATAATTCAGAGGGTGAAAATCTTGTTGAGAAAATTGATAAAAGTGGGTTTGAAGAGGTCAAGACTTTAACTAGTGATGTGCCCACTCTTTTGGATTACAAAGACTTTAATTATGATAGTTGCTCTTTGATTGATTGTATTTCTTTGTTGCAATCCATGATAAATTCACCGCATGCTTATGAACAAAATAAAGCTTTTACTAAACATATTATTGATGCTATGATGAAAGATTTAGAAGAAAAGTTGGAATTAGAAGTTTAAATTCCTAGAAAATTACATGATGAATGGGAACCTACTATCAAAGTCAAGATTAAAAATTATGAGTGTTTTGCTTTGTGTGACTTGGGTGCTAGTGTTTCTACAATTCCGAAATCTTTATGTGATGTGCTTGGTCTTACAGATATTGAAGAATTCTCTTTAAATTTGCACTTGGCAGATTCTACTATTAAAAAGCCTACGGGAAGAATTAATGATGTTCTTATTCTTACAAATAGGAATTATATGCCCATAGATTTTATTGTTCTTGATATTGATTGCAATCCGCCTTGTCCAATTATTCTTGGTAGATCATTTTTACGCACTATTGGTGCCGTGATTGATATGAAAGAAGGCAATATTAAGTTCCAATTTCCTTTGAGGAAGGGCATGGAACACTTCCCTAGAACAAGAATTAGGCCACCATATGAATCAATCATGAGGGCATCTTATGGATCTCGAAACAAAGATGACAAAACTTAGATCCTTGCTTTATGGCTAGCTAAGGGCATGAAACTATAACACTTGTTGGGAGGCAACCCAATGAATAAAATTTATTTTTGCTTTTTGCTTTCTATTCTTGAGTGTTAGCATAATTCTGCTACTGTTATGATTGTATTTTTATGTTTTAATTAGTGTTTGTGCTGAGTAAAGCCTTTAGGATCTTCTTGGGTGATAGTTGTTTGATTTTGCTGAAAAAACAGAAAGCTTTGCGCTCGCAAAAATAATTTTCATTTTTGACCAGAGAGCGATAAAAATACCCATTCCTTTTGCAGTATATTAATATACAAATTGCCCAAGCCGTCCTAATTTTTCGGAGTTTTTGGAGTTACAGAAGTATCCGGATTATCCCGATTGCTACACACTGTTCTGTTTTTGACATATTCTGTTTTCTTTGCATTGTGTGCTTGTTTTGATGGCTCTATGGTTTTCTTTGATGAGCTTTTGCCATATAAAAGTTGGAATACAGTAGATATAATGCAAGAACAAAATATGAATTAGTTTAGTACAACATTTATAGTAGTGATTTGTTTTCTTATACTAACGGATCTCGCAAAGGCTTTTGTTGAGTTTTGTGTGATTGAAGTTGTTCGACCACGAACACGTCACCGTGTACCTCCAACACCGAGGGTGGTGCACCACAGCTCACGTCGAAGGAGACCCGTCCGGAAGCGCGGTACGCAAGCAATCCGGCGGGCGCTTTTCAGGACCCGAAACCCCACGCGCCCAAGAGGGACCCCGTCTAGACACACGGCAGCTATGGGCTACCCTAGGTCAGTTCGCCTGCCCATAGAGCCTCGAGGATCGCTGCCCTCCAACGAAGAACGAATGAAGAATGAGAGAGAAAGAACAAGGGAGAGATGTAAAACTAGGGTAAAGAGTAGATTGATTGTCTGATTGTGTGTTGTTATTCAATCGGTCGTCACCCCTTACATATATATGAGCCGGCTGGACTTTCCGTACAAGAAAAAGACTCAACTCCCGTACAAAACATCAACAGTTAACCTAACTCGGACTACGAGGGCCGGAACTTCCGGTCAGCCCGGAACTTCCGGGATAAAATTACATCAAGTAGCCCTCTTGTACAGCTCCTGCAGGTCGTGCATGGCCTCGGATCGCGATGGTCCAAAAAGCAAAGTTGTAGATCTTTCAATGGATAAAAACTCTTCAGTTGATCACTTTTTCATCCGAGGTCATCTTGAAATTGAATTATGGCTCGCAAATCTGCAAATAATGTTGAAATTCCAGCTTTCGAGGCGAACTGCGTGCGAACTCTCTGTTTAGCTCGGAACCTCCCCGGAAGTTTTGCCCGGAACTTCCGGGGCAGACTTATACAGCACACCGTTTTGGCTCCAACTTTTGCATACGAACTATGATTTAGACATTTTATATCCAAATCGATTGTTTCGACGAGATGAAGACAATTCGTGTAGAAACTTTTCTCATATGAGGCCATCTTGGGGTCGTAATCAACCGAATAGTGTTCTGAATACAAAATCTGAGTACTTCGAACACAACTTCGGCCATAGATATGAGACTGGATGGCTATGACCCAAATATCAAAGTTTCTCCTTTTGACGATACGGAACTTTCTCACTTTAGCACTTCTCCATTTGAGGCCATCTTAATTAAGTTCTTGACCGTGCCAAAATCTGGTGTCAACACATGCCCCCCTATTTTTCGGCAAACTTGTGTGCCGAAAAATAACTTGCACGATGCTTTTTTAAGGATGATGTTAACACTTCATCGGCCATTATATGTGCTTAGGGCGATAATTTCTATATCGGCCATGTTTATGCTTAGGGCGATAATTCTATATTGGCCATTGATTTTAACTTCTTGTTTACACCATACATTGGAATCGATTACCATCAATCGACTTTAAAGAGATGGGAATGAACCAGTTCCTCGTAGCACTAAGGAAATCAAACTCCGAGAGGTCACACCCTGTTAAGCAAGTAACATCAGGATGATTCCAATCCACCGATGCATCAGCCAAAGCAACACAAGCCGAATTATCCGCGTGAATGACTTCTACTTCATCATCGACCCATTTTATTAAGAATTGATGCATGGTAGATGGCACACATTGGTTAGCATGAACCCAATCGCGGCCTAGTATAACATTATAGTTACCTTGCACCTCGGTGATGAAGAATGTGGTGGCCAAAGTTTTGCTTCCCACGGTGAGTTCCATGCACATCACACCTTTGGCCTTTGTCTTTTCTTTACCCTCAAACCCATTAAGTACCATATTGGTCTTCATCAATGCATCATCATCCAACCCCAACTTCTTGAAGACCGAGTAGGGCACAAGATTTACCACATCACCACCATCAACAAGCATCCTAGAAACTGGCGATCTGTTAATATGACCTTTGAGGTACAATGGCTTCAAGTGTTTCATTGGTTCTTTTGGTTTCTCGAAGATAGTGTTCTTAGGACCAAAATCTAGTTGGGCTACCTCCCCTTCTTCACCTATAGCATGAAACTCGGCAGGTAAGTAAGACGCCATATTAATATCCATACCTTCCCAAACCGGCGTAGATTCATAATCCACCATCTCATCTTCATCTCCCAATGTGTATATTGGGCTTAAAGTCTCCTCAATTGAAGGGGATGTTTTAGGTGGTGTGGATGATGTAATAGGGGTTGCATCATCCTCTTTTGGTGGTGAAGGTGTTGCTGTAGTTAATGTAGAAGCATCTGCGTTTTCTTTTTGTTTAGGCCTCCACACATGTTTTGTGGGTGCCATGGGCCGAATTTCATGGAACAATTCGTCCCTTTTCTTATCTTCTTTTCGCTCTACCTTCTCGTGGTTCCTCATACGTTGTAATCTCCTTTTCATGGTCTTAGTTAAATCGGGAGGACACCACTTAGGTTGAGTATATTTTAGATCCCTAGGTTTGGCTTTGCTTGGAGAAATTTTTGTTGTCCGATTAGCACCATAGCTCAAATGGCCTTGTTTGTAATAATAAAGCCTCTCGCGAGCAGGCCTTCTAGGTGCTGCCCACCCTGTATGAAAAGTATAAGGAGACATTGGGGTTTGCCCCCATCCTCCATTAAAGTCTCCCATGTAATATGGCGCATGGGGGGGTTGTGACATCCATGGTGTTTGTGCTCATGACCCATATGGCCTTGCATAGCATTGAAACTCTTGTTCCGGAGGTGATCTCGAATGCTTTGAATGTGATGGCCGATTAGAGCTAGAACTGGCCGCCTGGCTTGCATATTTGGATAGCAACATATCAAAAGTTGGATTGATTTGCTTGCGCCTAGCTTCACTCTTTTCCCACTTGAAACTTCTGAATTTTTGGGCTTGATAAATTTAACATGAGTATCTTTTTGTACTTGTTGTTGCCCCGAGTGCAGGATTTCTTATGGTGATCCTCAATACTTCCTTGCCATCGGGTTGCTTATCAAGCACAACCTCTCATCCCAAGACTTTGTCGCCCTCCTTGCCTTTCCTGGGTTCACCAATAACAACATTATATTTATTAGAAGATTTGTCTATGCTAGGCCGAATCAACATTTTTTCCCTCCAAGTCCATGGTGTTTATCGGGAAGGGCTATTTATCAACTTGCATCTTAGCAAAATTCAATCATCCGTCATTAATGGCCGATTGTATCTGTCGTCGAAAACATTGCAATTGTTAGTAGCATGAGAAAATGAATTATGGTACTTGCAATAAGCACATCGTTTTAGCTCCTCAAACGGAGGTATGGTGTGTGATATTCTAATCACCTTGTCTTGCAAGAGAGCATCAAATATTTTATCACACTTTGATATATCAAAAGTAAACCTCATCTCCTCATAACGATTCTTGCGAATCGGCTTAAGAGCATTGCACATATAAGGTTTGGCCTTTGCAGACCAAACAAATTCAGCAGTATAGATATCAACCTCATCATCCGAATTATCGTCATTGTGTTCAACCATATGCATTCTAGGACAATCGGTTGTTGACCTATGGACCTCTTTACTTCGACTCTCTTGGGCCAAAGCTTTTCGTAAGACTTGATTAATGCTCAAAAACTCATAACTTTCTATCCTCTCTTTAATGTGAGTTTTCAAACCATTAAGAAGATCCGCCAAGTCTCTCTCAGTTATCACTAAGCTATAACATCGGTTTTTTATATCTCTAAATCTCCTGACATAATCGGTGACCGATTCATCATGTTTTTGCCTAACCGATGTAAGATGTGACAACTTCAGCTCATTATCGCTGCTATAAAAGTGATCATGACATTTTTTCTCTAATTGCAACCATAAGAGAATTGAGCCATGTGGCAAAGAAGCAAACCATGAAAATGTAGTGCCAGATATAGACAAGGGAAATAAATGCACTTTCAGTTCTTCTATGGAACTTGCTTCACCCAACTATGCTAGATACTGACTAACACGCCCCCATGTTGTTTTCATGCCCTCTCCACTAAATTTGACAAAATCAAGAACCTTATAACCTTGAGGGTACAAAACTGCATCAAATTGTTCAGGATAAGGCTTTTGGTACACACGACTCTTTACTTTCGGCTCGTTTCTGAAAGTTTCTAGAAACATCTTATGCAAATCCTCCCTTAATTTAGCTAAAATTGCATCTGAGGTAGATGAAAATGTTTGTGGCAATGACATAGGAGCAACCTGAGTACTAGCTATTGGTGCAACTTGTGGGATGGGTGCCTAACCATAATTCGGCGGTAGACCAAACATGCTTGCACCTATGGGTGGTGTGACAAAGTGATTCGGCGTTGACGCCGAATTGGTCACACTCATAATAGGATTAGGATATGCAGGTGCAGCCACAAGCTGGTTGGTTTGACTAGGGTAAAAACTCAACAGCATACTATATTGTTGTTGTATAGGAGGTGCCGATGAAATAGGTAAAGTTGTACTAGGGTTTTTAGATACACCAACAGTACCACTAGATGACAGAAGCATATTTTTCTTAGCATTAGTATTTACCATGAAAGAATTCTACGTCATCACATTACCCTTACTAATAAGACTTTCAACCACAGCCACTTGCTCTGGAGAAAAAAACTTTACTCATAGTGATTTCATCTTGTTCGTCAATGAGAGGAGGGAAATTGACGTTTCCAACCGGAGTGATGTTGCCTTGACGGTCCTTCTTGAAACTTGAAAGAAACGCTTCCAAATCATCCTCCTCGCGCTTCTTCTTAAGCACCTCAAAAGCCTCTTCACGCTGCTTCTTGCCCGCTTCATAGGCTTGGCGATGTTCATCCGATAGTTCATCAAGACCGGGCTTAATGATGTTATCGGCACTAACTTCTAAGGGCTTGGGGAGATTAGACATGGTTGATGATGATTTTTGATCTTTCGTTCCCAGCGGAGTCGCCAAAAAGTGTGTTCACACACGAACACGTCGCCATGTACCTCCAACACCGAGGGTGGTGCACCGCAGCTCACGTCGAAGGAGCCCCGTCCGAAAGCGCGGTACGCAAGCAATCCAGCGGGCACTTTTGAGGACCCGAAACCCCACGCGCCCGGGAGGGACCCCGTCTGGACGCGCGGCGGCTATGGGCTGCCCTAGGTCGGTTCGCCCGCCCCTAGAGCCTCGAGGATCGCTTCCCTTCAACGAAGAACATGCGAAGAACGAGAGATAAAGAACAAGGGAGAGATGTAAAACTAGGGTAAAGAGTAGATTGATTGTTCGATTGTGTGTTGTTATTCAATCAGCCATCACCCCTTACATATATATGAGGCGGCTGGACTTTCCGTACAAGAAAAGGACTCTAATCCCGTCCAAAACATCAAAAGTTAACCTAAGTCGGACTACAAGGGTCGGAACTTCTGGGCTAAAATTACATCAAGTAGCCCTGTTGTACAGCTTTTGCAGATCACACATGGCCTCGGATCGCGATGGTCCAAAAAATAAAGTCGTATATCTTGCAATGGAGAAAAACTCTTCAGTTGACCACTTTTTCATCCGAGGTCATCTTGAAATTTAATTCTGGCCCGCAAATCTGCAAATAATGTTGAAATTCCAGCTTTCGGGGCGAACCGCATGCGAACTCTCTGTTTAGCCCGGAACCTCCCCGGATGTTTTGCCCGGAACTTCCGGGGCAGACTTATACAGCACACCATTTTGGCTCTAAGTTTTGCATAGGAACTCCGATTTAGACGTTTTTATATCAAAATCGATCGTTTCGACGAGACGAAGACAATCTGTGTAGAAAATTTTCTCATATGGGGCCATCTTGGGGTCGTAATCAGCCAAATAGTGTTCTGAATACAAAATCTGAGTACTTCGAACGCAACTTCGGCCTTGGAGATGAGACTGTATGGCTATGGCCCAAATATCAAAGTTTCTGCTTTTGACGATACATAACTTTCTCACTTTTAGCACTTCTCCATTTGAGGCCATCTTAATTAAGTTCTTGACTGTGCTAAAATCTGGTGTCAAAATAAGTTTTCAAGTTTTGGGTTATCTTACGATGGACAAAGGAATAAGGAGTAAGAAGAGCCTAAGCTTGGGGATGCCCCGACATCCCAAGCTATTATCCAAAAGAGAGCAGACAACTAAGCTTGGGGATGCCCCCAAGTGGCATCCCCTCTTTCTGGTAACGACCATCGGTATTTTACTCGAAGCTATAATTTTATTCGTCACATACTATGTGTTTTGCTTGGAGATTCTTGTATGATATGAGTCCTTGCTTGTTTTATTTTGTGTTTTAAGTCTTGATTCCTTATTGGACACACCTATTTGAGAGAGACAAAATTATGTCATGACTTGTTAGAATTGCTCTCTATGCTTCACTTAAATTTTTATGAGTTATGGACTTGCTCTAGTGCTTCCTTATATCTTTTTGAGCACGGTGTGCTTTAGTATTTTTGAAGAAATGCTCTCTTGTTTCACTTAGATTTATTTGAGAGTTATTAAAATTTTCAAGAAATTCTCTCTTGCTTCACTTAAATTAATTTGAGAGAAAGAAATGTTATGCTCATTGTAGCGACCAGACCTCAAACAGTCTGATCTCTGTGCTCCGGTGTCATCCCTGGATCAGTAATGCTGACACCACACAGTACTCGGAGGATTTATAGCAGAGTAGCAATCACACACTTATTACATCGAGTGTCTCATAAGAGAACTTATTACAATAAATATGGCTTAATGCCATCTAATAACGATAACAGCGGAAGGCTTGGAAGATAAGTGAGTCCATCAACTCCAACGGCATCACTGAGTATAGAACCACGACCTAAAAACTCCTTAATCGTCATCTGAAAAGTCTGCAACATTAACGTTGCAGCCCGAAAACGGGTCAGCACATGGAATATGCTGGCAAGGTAACACATAGAGAGTAATGGAATGAAACAGCTACACTATATGCATATTTGGCTGGTGGAAAGCTCTATGGTTACAGTTTTGCGTAAAGCCAATTTTTCCCTACTGCAAAGGAATAAAATTTAATTACTATCATGGTGGTTGTTAAACATTGAGAATGGTTGACAGCATTCTCAATCCCAATTAAGCATCATCATTAAGCATAACCCAACAAAATTAATTTAGAGTAACATGTTGAGATTCACATGAAAATCCAGGTACTAGATACTCAAGATGTCCATAACCGGGGACACGGCTAACCATGATTAGTTTATTACACTCTACAGAGGTTTGCGCACTTTTCCCCACAAGACTCGATCGCCTCCGTTTGGTTTCTCGCACTACATGGTGTTTGAGAACACGGATGACCGAGACATAGTCTTTCAGAAGCGCTAGCACCTTACGATCGGGTAGACCGTACCACCTACATCCCCTACATCTGCTAGTCTACCACTGTAAGAGTTCGCACAACTTAGTCAACTATGCTAGAGCCCATAATAGCTTGTGGCTACACACGGAAGTTTCTAGTATGAATAGCCTCATGATCCCTTTGAGCCTGGGTGGCGGTCCAAAAGAAAACAGGCAAGTCCTGGAATACCCAGGTGCCTCAATCCACCCAGATGTGTGTTTAAGTTGCCACCTTAGATAAACCATTAATTAACAATCTCACATCTGTCATGGATATCACTCACCCAATCCACGTCTACTAGCATAGCATGGCATTATAAGCAAACGTAGAAGTAACTCCCAAAGGTTTGATAATAACAGGTAATAGGTACTACCTCATCTACTTCCCATCCCACAATTTAATTAGATCCTAATCATGCAATGTGTGAGGATTGATCTAATGCAATAAAACTGGGTAGTAGAAAAGGTATGATCAAAGTGTTAATTGCCTTGCTGATGATCCACGAAACCTAACGATTCGAAGTAACAGGCGGCGCACTCCGGGTACTCTATCGCAAACAAACAAACAAGCATACAATAAGTACTCATCTAATGCACAGGTAAAACTCAAATAAGAGATCTAACCAGAAGGTTCAACTTAAGAACTCCGGTTGGCAAAAAGAATCAAATCGAACGGAGCAACGAAAGTCAAACGGCGAAAGAAAACAACATCGTTCTAGTAATATGGATCTAGGGCAAATTTTACAGTAGCAAAATCTTGTTTAAGTTGGTTAAACGGATAGAGGGTTTTGAGACGAATCCCTAGGCGCTTGAATCGCCTGATTCCGATAAACGAGCGAAAAGTTATACTAAAACGAAAATCGGATCAGGAATCGCGATCAGAAAAATCGCGGATTTAGTCCGAGAAAAAGAAAAACGACGAACGCTGATTTTTTTCTTTTTTTTGGCACGGAAAACGAGGCGCGACAAACCTCGGCGGCGGGATCCGGTGGCGGCGGCGGCGGACGTCGGCGGCGGCGCGGCGGCGGCTAGGGCTGGGGCGGCGGCTAGGGCTGGGGCTGGCTAGGGTTTCCCTCGAGGTGGGCTGCCCCGGCTTATAAAGCCCCCCCTCGGGCCGGAGTCCTAGTCGGACACGGCCCGTAGGTCGGTTCGCATTTTTTTATTAATTCCGCTCGAAAGAAAAATAAAAAGAAATACTAAATGGACTCCAAAAATTCCGAAATAAATTTTCACGGGCTTTTAAAATCAAGCCGCACAAGGTGAACATTTATTTGGGACCTAAATGCAATTTTGAAAAATGCACTTTTTTCCTAAATTCAAATAAAACTCCGAAAAACTCCGAAATAAAATCTTATATGATTTTATTATTATATCCTCAATATTTCTTTATTTTGGGAAAGTCATTTTATTCCCTCTCTCATATTTTTATAATAGAAATAATTGATGATAAAATAAATAAAATCAAATGATCCTATTCTCAAAATTTGAGAAAACTCAAATATGAAAATAACGAAATCCCCAACTCTCTCCGTGGGTCATTGAGTTGCGTAGAATTTCTAGGATCAACCAAAATGCAAAATAAAATATGATGTGCATGATGATCTAATGTATAACATTCCAAATTGAAAATTTGGGATGTTACAAACCTACCCCCCTTAAGATGAATCTCGCCCTCGAGATTCGGGTTGGCTAGAAAATAGGTGAGGGTGGCCTTTGAGCAAATCTTCCTCTTGCTCCCAGGTGGCTTCATCCTCCGTGTGGTGGCTCCAGTGAACTTTGCAAAACTTGATAACCTTGCTGCGAGTGACTCGACTGGCAAACTCGAGAATCTTGACTGGTTTCTCCTCGTAGGTCAAATCGTTATCCGACTGAATAGTTTCCAAAGGCACTGTATCTCTCAACGGTATGTCAGCCATCTCCGCGTGACATTTCTTTAACTGAGAAACATGGAACACATCATGTACTCCTGACAATCCTTCGGGCAATTCCAACTTGTAGGCCACTTCTCCCATACGCTCTAAAACTCGATATGGTCCTACAAATCATGGCGCTAACTTCCCTTTAACTCCAAAAAGCTTTGTTCCCCGAAGTGGAGATACTCGAAGATAAGCTCTATCTCCGACTTCGTATACTGTCTCCTTGCGTTTAGAATCTGCATAACTTTTCTGTCTGGACTGGGCTACCTTGAGCCTATCGCGAATCAACTTCACCTTCTGTTCAGACTCCATAATCAAGTCAGGACCAAACAACTGGCGGTCTCCAACTTCGTCCCACGATAACGGTGCCCTGCACCTCCTTCCGTACAAAGCTTTGAAAGGGGCCATCTTCAAACTAGTTTGGTAACTGTTGTTGTAAGAGAATTCTGCATATGGCAAATTATCGTCCCAACTAGATCCATAATCTAGCGCACAAGCTCTCAGCATATCCTCCAAAATCTGATTGACTCTCTCGGTCTGTCCATCTGTCTGTGGATGAAAAGCTGTACTGAATTCTAGCCTGGTACCCAAAGTTTCATGCAACTGCTTCCAGAACTTTGAGGTAAACTGGGTTCCTCTATCTGATATGATACTCCTTGGAACTCCATGCAGACATACGATCCTGGTCATGTATATCTTTGCCAACTTAGCACTGGTATAAGTGGTCTTTACTGGGATGAAATGAGCTACTTTCGTCAATCGATCAACTACAACCCAAATCGAGTCATAGCCTGAACGAGTCCTGGGCAATCCCGTGATAAAATCCATGCCTAACTTATCCCACTTCCATTTGGGTATCGGCAATGGTTGTAACAATCCTACTGGCTTCTGATGCTTCGCCTTTACTCTCTGGCATACATCACAAACTGCTACATACTCCGCAATATCCTTCTTCATTCCGGTCCACCAGAAAATATCCTTCAAATCCAAATACATCTTGGTGTTTCCTAGGTGAATCGAATATGGTGAGTCGTGTGCCTCTTGCAGTATCAACTTCCTGATCTCCGGGTCATTGGGCACGTAAACATGGTCTTCAAACCATAGGGTGTCATGCTCATCCTCACGAAATCCTTTAGCTTTTCCTTTACTAAGTTTCTCCTTTATAGCGGCAATATCTTTGTTAGCTTTCTGAGCTTCCCTGATTTTATCCATCAAAGTTGACTGAATCTCCAATGCTGCTACATAACCTCTCAGAACTTTTTCCAAACATAGTTCACGAAGATTTTCGGCTAACTCCCTTGGTTATTTCTCCCGTCATTAATGTATTGACATGGCTCTTACGGCTTAATGCGTCAGCTACTACATTAGCCTTTCCATGATGATAATGCAATTTCATATCATAATCCTTGATAAGCTCCAACCATCTCCTTTGTCTGAGATTCAACTCCTTCTGCATGAAAATGTACTTCAAACTCTCATGATCCGTGTACACCTCACAATGATTTCCAATGAGGAAATGTCTCCATGTCTTCAATGCATGCACTACGGCTACTAACTCCAAATCATGCATGGCATAATTCAACTCATGAGGCTTCAGTTGTCTTGAGGCATATGAAACAACTCTCCCTTCCTGCATAAGCACTGCTCCAAGTCCTCGATGTGAAGCGTCGCAATACACCTCATAATCTTTGGTCTGGTCTGGCAAGATCAATACTGGTGAGGTAACTAAGCGTTTCTTCAACTCCTGGAAACTAGCCTCACATTCCTCTGTCCATATGAACTTGGTATCCTTCTTCAACAACTCAGTCATAGGCTTCGAAATCTTTGAGAAATTCTCAATAAATCTCCGGTAGTATCCTGCGAGTCCAAGAAAACTCCGGATCTCTCCAAGTGTTGTTGGGGCTTCCCACTTGGTCACAGTTTCAACTTTCGCGGGATCTACTACTATATGTTCTCCAGATATAACATATCCGAGGAATCCTACTTCCTTCAACCAAAACTCACATTTGCTGAACTTGGCATATAGTTGATGTTCTCTGAGCTTTCCAAGTACCAAATGCAAATGCTCCTTATTTTCCAATTCATTCTTCGAATAAACCAGAATATCATCAATGAACACTACGATGAACTTATCCAAAAACTCCATAAACACTTTGTTCATCATGTTCATAAAATAGGCAGGTGCGTTAGTCAGACCAAATGACATAACGGTATACTCATACAACCCATACCTGGTGGTAAAAGCTGTCTTCGGAATATCCTGTTCTCGAATCTTCAACTAGTGGTATCCTAATCGCAGATCGATCTTGGAAAATACCTTAGCTCCTTGCAATTGATCAAACATATCATTGATCATTGGTAGTGGGTACTTGTTTTTGATCGTTACTTCATTCAATCCTCGATAATCAACAACCATCCTTAACGATCCATCTTTCTTCTCCACTAGAAGTACTGGCGATCCCCAAGGTGAAGAACTTGGGCGAATATATCCTTTATCCAGTAACTCCTTAATTTGCTTCTTAATTTCCACCAAATCCTTTGCTGGCATCCTATATGGTCTCTTTGATATTGGACATGTGCCTGGCAATAGCTCAATCAAAAACTCAATATCTCTATCCGGTGGCATGCCTGGAAACTCCTCTGGAAATACATCCGGAAAATCCCTTACCACTGGTACTTCCTCCTGCACAACTCCTGTTAGGCAATTTACTTGAGTCCTCTTTGGCACATGCCGGGATACATACTTGATCCTTCTCCCTTCTTGGGTGGTAAGCACAATTGACTTACTAGCACATTCAATATTCCCTTCATACTTTCATAACCAATCCATGCCTAATATCACATCCAATCCTTGAGATTCCAATACTATTAGGTCTGAGGGAAAAACATAGTTACCAATCCTTAATGGTAATCGATCACACCATCGACTAGCCATATATTCTGCTCCGGGCGAGGTTACTAACGTGGGTGACCTAAGGGCTTAGGTTGATAGGTTATACTTATCCACAAATCCCCTTGAGATGTATGAATGCGATGCACCAGTATCAAAAAGAACGAGTGCAGTAAATGACTTAACCAAAAACTTACCTATTACTGCATCAGGCTGAGCTTCAACCTCCTCCACGCTAACGTGGTTCACCTGTCCCCTGTTGAAAGGGTTCGGCTTCTTCCCAGAACTTCCATTGCCATTTTGGCCTTCAGGACATTCATTGGCATAATGTCCGGTCTTCTGACACTTAAAGCAAGTGACTTGGCTTAGGTCCTTCTTGGCTGGGGTTGATGGGTTGGTGCGATTCTGGCCGTTGCTTCCTCCATTGCCATTACCATTCTTGGTGCCATTGTGATTGTGTGAGCTACCTCCTCCATGGGTATGCTGAAAATGTCCTCCCGGTCTAGGGGTAAAACATGGCTTCTGCTGAGCTCCTGAATTGTACTTTCCTTGTCCATACTTCCTCTTGCGGTTCTCAGTCTGCTGCTGCTTCCCTTCAATCATAAGAGCACGATCTACCAACTCCTGGTAGTTGTTGAAGGTGGCTACCATCAACTGCATGCTCAACTCATCATTCAGTCCTTCCAGAAACTTCTCCTGCTTAGCTGCATCCGTAGCGACGTCATCTGGGGCATAACGTTCTAACTTACTAAATTCCTCCACATACTGGCCAACTGTCCGTCCTCCTTGGCGCAAGTTGCGAAACTCACGCTTCTTCATGGCCATAGCTCCTGCTGAAACATGGGCAGTACGAAAAGCCTGCTGAAACTGGTCCCATGTGATAGTGTCGACTGGGAAAGTGGTTGTGAAATTCTCCCACCATGATGCTGCGGGTCCTTCTAACTGATGTGCGGTAAACTTCACCTTCTCCGCATCTATGCATCCTGCTGTGGTCAACTCCCTAGCTGTCTTGCGGAGCCAATCATCTGCTACTATCAGCTCGGTGCTACTGGAAAACACCGGCGGATTCAGCCTAAGAAAACGGGCTAAGTGGTCAACAGGTGGTGGTGGTGGTGGGTTGTTGTTGTTGTTCCCCTGATTCTGATTCTGGACTAGCAACTGCATCAATGTGTTCTGCTGCTGGATCAACTGGGTGAGCTCCGGTGGAAAGGCAAATCTGAGGGTTTAGAAAAGATGAGATATAGGAATAGAGGGGGTCTAAAGAGAAAACACTACGCATATGCACATGAGGCAAAACAAACAATTCACTTCATTCAATCAATCAAGGGCATACAATCGATCTATCTATCGCAAAAGTGCTCGGGCTACTATATTTACATGGTGGACTACTACTACTGATGAGGTGGTCTACTAGAAATATTCTACGGTCGCAGACTCCATGATATCTGATCCAGCTTCATCAACATAGTCATCGTCGCTGCTATCAGCTTCCGAGTCGGTGCCGTCGATAATGATGTAGTCTTCCGAGCTAATCTCCTTGGGTTCTTCGTCTTCATCTACTGGCGTAGGGTCTCCCATAAATATCCCAATCTTCTTGATCAGGTCGTCATTCTTCTCCACCAACACTTCAATTTCCTCTTCATAATCTTCACGTGTAGCCTTGAGTTCTTCCTCCAGTTCCTTGATTCTAGTCTTAGCCTTCTTCAGATCTATCATGTCGGCGCACATCTGGTTCTCCTGTCGTCGAATGTGCTGGTTTAGCTCCTGGATAAAAGCTGCAATTGATCTATCCTTCCTGGTGCTGATCATCTCCCAGTGTTCATCTCGGCGCCCACAAATCTGGTAGATAGTATCCTTGAGATCCTTGCGGTAGACTTCTTCAATGCGTCCCATGGCAATGTGAGCTGCCATGCTCTTTCCTAGACTCCATGTTGGTGCATCAAAAGAAAACTCTATGGGCTTAGTGACTGGCATGAACGTCCTTCCTGGAACATGAACTTGAATCATCCAGCGCTCTTCTCCAGGTAAAGTGGCGTTGTAGGTTCCTGTGAAGCTTGGTACTCCTATGTTCAGGTATCTAGTGACTTCCTTCAAGTGACGTCCAAAGGGTGTATCTTCATCCGGTTGCGTGAACTTGTTCCTTGCATCCGCCATCCTAAAGAGTAGAAAAGATGAGAGGTCAGAAGAGAAGAGAGTGAATAGTGATCTAGGTCTTGTGCTTAGTGGCCGTGTCCTACAGTCAGCGTGTGCTCTGATACCATCTCTGTAGCGACCAGACCTCAAATAGTCTGATCTCTGTGCTCCGGTGTCATCCCAGGATCAGTAATGCTGACACCACACAGTACTCGGAGGATTTATAGCAGAGTAGCAATCACACACTTATTACATCGAGTGTCTCATAAGAGAACTTGTTACAATAAATATGGCTTAAGGCCATCTAATAACGATAACAGCGGAAGGCTTGGAAGATAAGTGAGTCCATCAACTCCAACGGCATCACTGAGTATAGAACCACGACCTAAAAACTCCTTAATCATCGTCTGAAAAGTCTGCAACATTAACGTTGCAGCCCGAAAATGGGTCAGCACATGGAATATGCTGGCAAGGTAACACATAGAGAGTAATGGAATGAAACAACTATATTATATGCATATTTGGCTGGTGGAAAGCTCTATGGTTACAGTTTTGCATAAAGCCAATTTTTCCCTACTGCAAAGGAATAAAATTTAATTACTATCATGGTGGTTGTTAAACATTGAGAATGGTTGACAGCATTCTCAATTCCAATTAAGCATCATCATTAAACATAACCCAACAAAATTAACTTAGAGTAACATGTTGAGATTCACATGAAAATCCAGGTACTAGATACTCAAGATGTCCATAACCGGGGACACGGCTAACCATGATTAGTTTATTACACTCTGCAGAGGTTTGCGCACTTTTCCCCACAAGACTCGATCGCCTCCGTTTGGTTTCTCGCACTACATGGTGTTTGAGAAGACGGATGACCGAGACATAGTCTTTCAGAAGCGCTAGCACCTTACGATCGGGTAGACCGTACCACCTACATCCCCTACATCTGCTAGTCTACCACTGTAAGAGTTTGCACAACTTAGTCAACTATGCTAGAGCCCATAATAGCTTGTGGCTGCACACGGAAGTTTCTAGTATGAATAGTCTCATGATCCCTTTGAGCCTGGGTGGCGGTCCAAAAGAAAACAGGCAAGTCCTGGAATACCCAGGTGCCTCAATCCACCCAGATGTGTGTTTAAGTTGCCACCTTAGATAAACCATTAATTAACAATCTCACATCTGTCATGGATATCACTCACCCAATCCACGTCTACTAGCATAGCATGGCATAATAAGCAAACGTAGAAGTAACTCCCAAAGGTTTGATAATAACAGGTAATAGGTACTACCTCATCTACTTCCCATCCCACAATTTAATTAGATCCTAATCATGCAATGTGTGATGATTGATCTAAGGCAATAAAACTGGGTAGTAGAAAAGGTATGATCAAAGTGTTAATTGCCTTGCTGATGATCCGCGAAACCTAACGATTCGAAGTAACAGGCGGCGCACTCCGGGTACTCTATCGCAAACAAACAAACAAGAATACAATAAGTACTCATCTAATGCACAGGTAAAACTCAAATAAGAGATCTAACCAGAAGGTTCAACTTAAGAACTCCGGTTGGCAAAAAGAATCAAATCGAACGAAGCAACGAAAGTCAAACGGCAAAAGAAAACAACTTCGTTCTAGTAATCTGGATCTAGGGAAAATTTTACAGTAGCAAAATCTTGTTTAAGTTGGTTAAACGGATAGAGGTTTCGAGACGAATCCCTAGGCGCTTGAGTCGCCTGATTCCGATAAACGAGCAAAAAGTTATACTAAAACGAAAATCTGATCAGGAATCGCGATCAGAAAAATCGCAGATTTAATCCGAGAAAAAGAAAAACAACAATTTTTTTTCTCTTTTTTCGGCATGGAAAACGAGGCGCGATGAACCTCGGCGGCGGGATTCGGCGGCGGCGGCGGCGGACGTCGGTGGCGGCACGGCGGCGCCGGCTAGGGCTGGGGCTGGCTAGGGTTTCCCTCGGGGTGGGCTGCCCCAGCTTATAAAGCCCCCCCTCGGGCCGGAGTCCTAGTCGGACACGGCCCGTAGGTCGGTTCGCATTTTTTTATTAATTCCGCCCGGAAGAAAAATAAAAAGAAATACTAAACGAACTCCAAAAATTCCGACATAAATTTTCACGGGCTTCTAAAATCAAGTCGCACGAGGTGAACATTTATTTGGGGCCTAAATGCAATTTTGAAAAACGCACTTTTTCCTAAATTCAAATAAAACTCCGAAAACTCCGAAATAAAATCTTATTTGATTTTATTATTAAATCCTCAATATTTTCTTTATTTTGGGAAAGTCATTTTATTCCCTCTCTCATATTTTTGTAATAGAAATAATTGATGATAAAATAAATAAAATCAAATGATCCTATTCTCAAAATTTGAGAAAACTCAAATATGAAAGTAACGAAATCCCCAACTCTCTCCGTGGGTCATTGAGTTGCGTAGAATTTCTAGGATCAACCAAAATGCAAAATAAAATATGATATGCATGATGATCTAATGTATAACATTCCAAATTGAAAATTTGGGATGTTACACTCATGATCTTCACTTATATTTGTTTGAGATTATCGAAAGCAACACATGAAAATTAGTCCCAAAATGATAGATATCCAAGAAGGATATAATAAAAACTTCCATGAAGATCATTGGACAAAATAAACTTCATTCTTAGTAATAGTTTTGAGATGTGATGATGTGATATGTGAGTTATGTTGATGAATAATTATGCTTTAGTAAGAATATTGGTGTTAAGGTTTGTGATTCCCTATGCAAGTATGAAAGTCAATAATTATGCAATGAAATTATATCCTACTTGTGGTGCATTATTCGGTGTTAATTATGCTTAATGCTAGCTTATGAGATTATTCGTTTCTTCATTGGTCGCTTCTCAATATTTTGCTAGCCTTCATTTTGCATTAAGTATGATCACTACTTGTGCATCCAAAAACCATTAAACCAGTTTTGCCACATGAGTCCACTATATCTACCTATATGCGGTATTATTTTGCCATTCTCAGAAAATTTGTATGCGCCATCTCTAATTTTCAAAATAAACTTCTCTTTTGTGTGTTCGATCCGCTCGCGGAGCGGTGAGGGGTGGCTAATATTTTCCATGCTAGATGTGTTATTCTCACGATGAGTGTTTATTCACTTATCATTGCACGAGAGTAAGGCAAAGGTATTAGGGATGCCTGATACGTCTCCAATGTATCTATAATTTTTGATTGTTCCATGCTATATTATATTCTGTTTTGGACATTATTGGGCTTTATCATACACTTTTATATTATTTTTGGGACTAACGTATTAACCGGAGGCCCATCCCAGAATTGTTGTTTTTGCCTATTTTAGGGTTTCGCAGAAAAAGAATATCAAACGAAGTCCAAACTGAATGAAACCTTCGGGAACATGATTTTCGGAACGAACATGATCTAGAGGACTTGGACCCTACGTCAAGACATCAACCAGGAGGCCACGAGGTAGGGGGCGCGCCTACCCCCTAGGCGTGCCATCCACCCTTGTGGCCCCCCTGTTGCTCCACCGACATACTCCTTCCTCCTATATATACCTACGTACCCCCAAACTACCAGATACAGAGCAAAAACACTAATTCCACCGCCGTAACTTTCTATATCCACGAGATCCCATCTTGGGGCCTGTTCCGGAGCTCCGCCGGAGGGGGCATCGATCATGGAGGGCTTCTACATCAACATCGTAGCCCCCTCCTATGAAGTGTGAGTAGTTTACCTCAGACCTACAGGTCCATAGTTGTTAGCTAGATGGCTTCTTATCTCTTTTTGGATCTCAATACAAAGTTCTCCCCCTCTCTTGTAGAGATCTATTCGGTGTAATCTTCTTTTGCGGTGTGTTTGTTGAGACCGATGAATTGTGGGTTTATGATCAAGTTTATCTATGAACAATATTTGAATCTTCTTTGAATTCTTTTATGTATGATTGGTTATCTTTGCAAGTCTGTTCGAATTATCAGTTTGGTTTGGCCTACTAGATTGATCTTTCTTGCAATGGGAGAAGTGCTTAGCTTTGGGTTCAATCTTGCGGTGTCCTGTCCCAGTGACAGTAGGGGCAGCAAGGCACGTATTGTATTGTTGCCATCGAGGATAACAAGATGGGGTTTTCATCATATTGCGTGAGTTTATCCCTCTACATCATGTCATCTTGCTTAAAGCGTTACTCTGTTCTTATGAACTTAATACTCTAGATGCATGCTGGATAGCGGTCGATGTGTGGAGTAATAGTAGTAGATGCAGGCAGGAGTCGGTCTACTTGTCTCGGACGTGATGCTTATATACATGATCATACCTAGATATTCTCATAACTATGCTCAATTGTGTCAATTTCTCAATAGTAATTTGTTTACGCACCGTGAATACTTATGCTCTTGAGAGAAGCCACTAGTGAAACCTATGGCCCCGGGGTCTATCTTCCATCATATTAATCTTCCAATACTTATTTATTTCCTTTGCCTTTTATTTTACTTTGCATCTTTATCATAAAAATACCAAAAATATTATATTACCATATCTATCAAATCTCACTCTCATAAGTGACCGTGTAGGGATTGACAACCCCTTATCGCGTTGGTTGCGAGGATTTATTTGTTTGTGTAGGTGCGAGGGACTCGTGCTTGGCCTCCTACTGGATTGATACATTGGTTCTCAAAAACTGAGGGAAATACTTACGCTACTTTGCTGCATCACCCTTTCCTCTTCAAGGGAAAACCAACGCAAGTGCTCAAGAGGTAGCAAGAAGGATTTCTGGCGCCGTTGCCGGGGAGGCCTACGCAAAAGTCAACATACCAAGTAACCATCACAAAACATTATCTCCCGCATTACATTATTTGCCATTTGCCTCTTGTTTTCCTCTCCCCCACTTCACCCTTGCCGTTTTATTCGCCCTCTCTCTCCATCCTCCCTCTCTTTCTCTATTTGCCTCTTTTTGTCTGTTTCTTGTTTGCTTGTGTGTTGGATTGCTTGCTTGTCACGATGCCTCAAGATAATACTAAATTGTGTGACTTTACCAATACCAACAACAATGATTTCCTTAGCACTCCGATTGCTCCTCTTATCGATGTTGAATCTTGTGAAATTAATGCTGCTTTGTTGAATCTTGTCATGAAAGATCAATTCGCTGGCCTTCCTAGTGAAGATGCCGCTACCCATCTAAATAGCTTCGTTGATTTGTGGGATATGCAAAAGAAGAAAGATGTGGACAATGATATTGTTAAATTGAAGCTATTTCCTTTTTCGCTTAGAGATCGTGCTAAAGCTTGGTTTTCATCTTTGCCTAAAAATAGTATTGATTCGTGGAATAAGTGCAAAGATGCTTTTATCTCTAAGTATTTCCCTCCCGCTAAGATCATCTCTCTTAGAAACGATATTGTGAATTTTAAGCAACTTGATCATGAACATGTTGCACAAGCTTGGGAGAGGATGAAATTAATGATACGTAATTACCCTACACATGGTTTGAATTTGTGGATGATTATACAAAACTTTTATGCCTGATTGAATTTTGCTTCTAGAAATCTTTTAGATTTGGCCGTGGGAGGCACTTTTATGGAAATCACTTTAGGAGAAGCTACTAAAATCCTAGATAATATTATGGTTAATTATTCTCAATGGCACACTGAAAGATGTACTAATAAGAAAGTGCATGCAGTAGAAGAAATTAATGTTTTGAGTGGAAAGATGGATGAACTTATGAAATTATTTGCTAATAAAAGTGTTTTTTCTGATCCTAATGATATGCCTTTGTCTACTTTGACTGAGAATAATAACGAATCTATGGATATGAATTTTGTTGGTAGGGATAATTTTGGCAACAACGCGTATAGAGGAAACTTTAATCCTAGGCCGTATCCTAGTAATTCCTCTAATAATTATGGTAATTCCTACAACAATTCTTATGGAAATTATAATAAGATGCCCTCTGATTTTGAATCTAATATTGAAGAATTTATTACTTCGCAAAAGAATTTCAATGCTTTGATTGAAGAAAAATTGCTTAAGATTGATGAGTTGGCTAGGAATGTTGATAGAATTTCTCTTGATGTTGATTCTTTGAAACTTAGATCTATTCCACCTAAGCATGGTATCAATGAGTCTCTCAAAGCCATGAGAATTTCCATTGATGAGTGCAAAGAAAGAAACGCTAGGATGCGTGCTAAGAAAGATTGCTTTATAAAAGCGTGTTATTCTAGTTTCCATGATAATAAAGATGAAGATATAAAAGTTATTGATGTGTCCCCTATTAAATCTTTGTTTTGCAATATGAATCTTAATAATGATGGGACTGAATATGATCCACCTTTACCTAGACGGCGTTCCAAGAATTCAGAGTCTTTAGATCTTGATGCTAAAATTGTTAAAAGTGGGATTGAAGAATTCAAAACTTTAAATATTAATGAACCCACTATTTTGGATTTCAAGGAATTTAATTATGATAATTGCTCTTTGATAGATTGTATTTCCTTGTTGCAATCCGTGCTAAATTCTCCTCATGCTTATAGTCAAAATAAAGCTTTTACTAAACATATCGTTGATGCTTTGATGCAATCTTATGAAGAAAAACTTGAGTTGGAAGTTTCTATCCCTAGAAAACTTTATGATGAGTGGGAACCTAGTATTAAAATTAAAATTAAAGATCATGAATGCTATGCTTTGTGTGATTTGGGTGCTAGTGTTTCCACGATTCCAAAGACTTTGTGTGATTTGTTAGGTTTCCGTGATTTTGATGATTGCTCTTTAAACTTGCACCTTGCGGATTCCACTATTAAGAAACCTATGGTAAGAATTAATGATGTTCTTATTGTTGCAAATAGGAACTATGTGCCCGTAGATTTTATTGTTCTTGATATCGATTGCAATCCTTCATGTCCTATTATTCTTGGTAGACCTTTCCTTAGAACGATCGGAACAATTATTGATATGAAGGAAGGAAATATTAGATTCCAATTTCCGTTAAGGAAAGACATGGAACACTTCCCTAGAAAGAAAATTAAGTTACCTTATGAATTTATTATGATAGCCACGTATGGATTGCCTTCCAAAGATGGCAATACCTAGATCTATCCTTGTTTATTTTTTTGCCTAACTAGGGGCGTTAAACGATAGCGCTTGTTGGGAGGCAACCCAATTTTATTTTTATTCTTTGCTTTTTGCTCCTGTTTAGTAATAAATAAATTATCTAGCCTCTGTTTTGGTTGTGTTTTTTGTGTTTAATTAGTGTTTGTGCCAAGTAGAACCGTTGGGAAGACTTGGGCAAAGTCTTTTTAATCTTGCTGTAAAAAACAGAAACTTTAGCGCTAACGACAATTTCTGACATTTTTATTTGGAAAGTGATATTTAGTTAATTCTTTTTGAAGATGATTAATAGATAAATTCCTAACGTCCAGAAATTTATTTTAGAATTTTTGGGGTTCCAAATCTTGCGTTAGCTATAGATTACTACAGACTGTTTTGTTTTTGACAAATTCTGTTCTTCGTGTGTTGTTTGCTTATTTTGATGAATCTATGGCTAGTAAAATAGTTTATAAACCATAGAGAAGTTGGAATACAGTAGGTTTAACACCAATATAAATAAAGAATGAGTTAATTACAGTACTTTGAAGTGGTGTTTTGTTTTCTTTCGCTAACGGAGCTTACGAGATTTTCTACTTTAAGTTTTGTGTTGTGAAGTTTTCAAGTTTTGGGTAAAGATTTGATGGATTATGGAACAAGGAGTGGCAAGAGAGTGAGCTTGGGGATGCCCATGGCAACCCCAAGATAATCTAAGGACACCTAAAAGCCAAAGCTTGGGGATGCCCCGGAAGGCATCCCCTCTTTCGTCTACTTCCATCGGTAACTTTACTTGGAGCTATATTTTTATTTACCACATGATATGTGTTTTGTTTGGGGCGTATTGTATTATTTGAGTCTTTATTTGTTAGTTTTACACAATCATCCTTGCTGTACACACCTTTTGAGAGAGACACACATGATTCGGAAATTGTTAGAATACTCTATGTGCTTCACTTATATCTTTTGAGTTATATAGTTTTTGCTCTAGTGTTTCACTTATATCTTTTAGAGCACGTCGGTGGATTTGTTTTATAGAAACTATTGTTCTCTCATGCTTCACTTAGATTATTTTGAGAGACCTACAAAACAGCATGGTAATTTGCTTTAATTATGTTAGGCATTCAAGATTAATAAAATTTTCTTATGAGTGTGTTGAATACTGTGAGAAGTTTGATACTTGATAATTGTTTTGAGATATGGAGATGGTAATATTAGAGTCATTCTAGTTGAGTAGTTGTGAATTGGAAGAATACTTGTGTTAAAGTTTGTGATTCCCGTAGCATGCACGTATGGTGAACCGTTATGTGATGAAGTCGGAGCATGATTTATTTATTGATTGTCTTCCTTATGAGTGGCGGTCGGGGACGAGTGATGGTCTTTTCCTACCAATCTATCCCTCTAGGAGCATGCGCGTAATACTTTGCTTTGATAACTTGTAGATTTTTGCAATAAGTATATGAGTTCTTTATGACTAAGGTTGAGTCCATGGATCATACACACTTTTCTTCCTTCCACCTTTGCTACCCTCTCTAATACCGCGCACCTTTCGCTGGTATCATACACCCACCATATACCTTCCTCAAAACAGCCACCATACCTACCTATCATGGCATTTCCATAGCCATTCCGAGATATATTGCCATGCAACTTTCCACCGTTCCGTTTACTATGACACGCTCCATCATTGTCATATTGCTTTGCATGATCATGTAGTTGACATTGTATTTGTGGGAAAACCACCGTTCATAATTCTTTCATACATGTCACTCTTGATTCATTGCATATCCCGGTACACCGCCGGAGGCATTCACATAGAGTCATATTCTGTTCTAAGTATTGAGTTGTAATTGTTGAGTTGTAAGTAAATAAAAGTGTGATGATCATCATTTTTAGATCATTGTCCCAAGTGAGGAAAGGATGATGGAGACTATGATTCCCCACAAGTCGGGATGAGACTCCGAACAAAAAAAGAGGCCATAAAAAAGGCCCAAATAAAAAAATGAGAGAAAAAGAGAGAAGGGACAATGCTACTATCCTTTTACCACACGTGTTCTTCAAAGTAGCACCATGATCTTCATAATAGAGAGTCTCCTATGTTATCACTTTCATATACTAGTGGGAATTTTTCATTATAGAACTTGGCTTGTATATTCCAATGATGGGCTTCCTCAAAATGCCCTAGGTCTTCGTGAGCAAGCGAGTTGGATGCACACCCACTTAGTTCCTTTTTTGAGCTTTCATATACTTATAGCTCTAGTGCATCCATTGCATGGCAATCCCTACTCACTCACATTGATATCTATTGATGGGCATCTCCATAGCCCGTTCATACGCCTAGTTGATGTGAGACTATCTTCCCCCCTTTTGTCTCATCCACAACCACCATTCTATTCCACCTAAAGTGCTATGTCCATGGCTCACGCTCATGTATTGCGTGAAGATTGAAAAAGTTTGAGAACACCAAAAGTATGAAACAATTGCTTGGCTTGTCATCGGGGTTGTGCATGATTTGAATACTTTGTGTGGTGAAGATAGAGCATAGCCAGACTATATTATTTTGTAGGGATAACTTTATTTGGCCATGTTATTTTGAAGAGACATAATTGCTTAGTTAGTATGCTTGAAGTATTATTATTTCTATGTCAATATTGAACTTTTATCTCGAATCTTTCGGATCTGAATATTCATACCACAATTAAGGAGAATTACATTGAAAATATGCCAAGTAGCATTCCACATCAAAAAAATTCTGTTTTTATCATTTACCTACTCAAGGACGAATAGGAATTAAGCTTGGGGATGCTTGATACGTCTCCAACGTATCTATAATTTTTGATTGTTCCATGCTACTATATTCTATTTTGGACATTATTGGGCTTTATTATTAATTTTTATATTATTTTTGGGACTAACCTATTAACCGGAGGCCCAGCCCAAAATTGCTGTTTTTGCCTATTTTAGGGTTTCGCAGAAAAAGAATATCAAACGGAGTCCAAACGGAATGAAACCTTCGGGAACGTGATTTTCGGAATGAACATGATCCAGAGGACTTGTACCCTACGTCAAGACATCAACCAGGAGGCCACGAGGTAGGGGCGTGCCTACCCCCAGGCGCACCCTCCACCCTCGTGGGCCCCCTGTTGCTCCACCGACGTACTCCTTCCTCATATATATACCTACATACCCCCAAACTACCAGATACGGAGCAAAAACCCTAATTCCATCGCCGTAACTTTCTGTATCCACGAGATCCCATCTTGGGGCCTGTTCCGGAGCTCCGCCGGAGGGGGCATCGATCACAGAGGGCTTCTACATCAACACCATAGCCCCTCCGATGAAGTGTGAGTAGTTTACCTCAGACCTACGGGTCTATAGTTATTAGCTAGATGGCTTCTTCTCTCTTTTTGGATCTCAATACAAAGTTCTCCCCCTCTCTTGTGGAGATCTATTCGATGTAATCTTCTTTTGCGGCGTGTTTGTTGAGACCGATGAATTGTGGGTTTATGATCAAGTTTATCTGTGAACAATATTTGAATCTTCTCTGAATTCTTTTATGTATAATTGGTTATCTTTGCAAGTCTCTTTGAATTATCAGTTTGGTTTGGCCTACTAGATTGATCTTTTTCTTGCAATGGGAGAAGTGCTTAGCTTTGGGTTCAATCTTGCGGTGTCCTTTCCCAATGACAGTAGGGGCAGCAAGGCATGTATTGTATTGTTGCCATCGAGGATAACAAGATGGGGTTTTCATCATATTGCATGAGTTTATCCCTCTACATCATGTCATCTTGCTTAAAGCGTTACTCTGTTCTTATGAACTTAATACTCTAGATGCATGCTGGATAGCGGTCGATGTGTGGAGTAATAGTAGTAGATGCAGGCAGGAGTCGGTCTACTTGTCTCGGATGTGATACCTATATACATGATCATACCTAGATATTCTCATAACTATGCTCAATTCTGTCAATTGCTCAACAGTAATTTGTTTACCCACCGTGAGTACTTATGCTCTTGAGAGAAGCCACTAGTGAAACCTATGGCCCCCGGGTCTATCTTCCATCATATTAATCTTCCAATACTTATTTATTTCCTTTGCCTTTTATTTTACTTTGCATCTTTATCATAAAAATACCAAAAAATATTATCTTACCATATCTATGAGATCTCACTCTCGTAAGTGACCATGTAGGGATTGACAACCCCTTATCGCGTTGGTTGCGAGGATTTATTTGTTTGTGTAGGTGCGAGGGACTCGTGCGTGGCCTCCTACTGGATTGATACCTTGGTTCTCAAAAACTGAGGGAAATACTTACGCTACTTTGCTGCATCACCCTTTCCTCTTCAAGGGAAAACCAACGCAAGTGCTCAAGAGGTAGCAATGCCCAGTCCCGAAATGAAAAATGAATTTACTTTATGTTGTCAAATAATAAATTCCTTGGAAAGTGTTGGTATGGAAGATACCCATGGATATGGTTAGCCATGGAAAGTGAAAGTATGGTGGAAGAAGGAATAAAACTTTATTTTCTATTTGGGAACCGCCTATAATATATCTAGCATTGAAAGTGTTGGGAACTCTAAGTCGTTTTCGTTGGTGGGAAGGACACACCTCCCAAAATGTTTTTATCTCTAAGTTTTTCGCTTTGATCTCTAGCACCTCTACAAATCCCTACTTCCCTCTGCGAAGGGACTTTCTTTTACTTTATGCAATTTTTATTTTTGAATTTGAGTCTCCATCTTCTCTTACAAAGCACCAACTAGGAGGCACTATGATCGTACTTGAGCATTGGGTGTAGTTAATATGCGAGTGTGTTTCATGAATGGATCAATGATTGAGCATGATGGGCTAGGGATAACTTCTTTTAGCATTGATATTTTGAAAGACATGGTTGCTTGTTGATATGCTTGAGTATTTAAGTTATCATGTCAAAACTAGACTATTGCTTTGAACAATATAAAAGTCCAAATGTCCATGCTATAAAGAAAAGAATATTATATGCCATGTTAGGCAGCATTCCACATCAAAAAATTCTGTTTTTATCACATACCTACTTGAGGACGAGCATGAGTTAAGCTTGGGGATGCTAATACGTCTCCAACGTATCTATAATTTTTGATTGTACCATGCTATTATATTGTCAATCTTGGATGTTTTATAATCATTTTATATCATTTTTGGTACTAACCTATTGACATAGTGTCAAGTGCCAGTTGCTGTTTTTGCTTGCTTTTTACATCATAGGAAATCAATACCAAATGGAGTCCAAATGCAATGAAACTTTATGGAGATTTTTTTGGAACATAAGACACCCAATGGGCCAAGGCAGCGCCTGGGGGTGCTCCAAGGGGAGCACAACCCAAGAGTACCGATAACCAGACCACCCGATGGGGCCTGTAGGATTAAAGCCTGAAAGAATACAAGCAAAAGTGAAAGTATATGTGTATCCGATGTCGGTTGAGCTGAGTTGTGGATCACAAGCTAGCTATGCCTCCGTTGATGCCCATGGAATTTTGAGTGCGTAGTTATGTATGCGCGGCATGCAGGCCACCGCTTGATCGGGACTGAGACGGAGGCCGGATTGCTAGTCGAGCTCCTGACGAGCCGAGCTCTCCTGCCGCAGAGTAGTTCGGACCCTCTTAAGGGTGTCCGAGGGCTCGACAGCCGAATGAAGGTTCTGCTTGAAAAGGCCGCTTTGTACTTCTGCTGCTAGGGCAGCTGTGTGCTCTTCTGTATGGAGAGAGCGTTCCATATTGCCATTGACGGTTATGACACTGCGTGGGCCGGGCATCTTAAGCTTGACATAAGCATAGTGTGGTACTGTGTTGAATTGAGCAAACACAGTTCGTCCGAGTAGTGCATGATAGCCGCTGCGGAATGGGATGATATCGAAGACTAACTCCTCGCTTCGGAAGTTGTCCGGAGATCCGAAGACAACCTCTAGTGTGATTGAGCCCGTGCAACGGGCCTCCACGCCTGGAATGACTCCTTTAAAGGTGGTCTTTGTAGGCTTGATCCTTGATGGGTTAATGCCCATTTTTCACACTGTATCCTGATAGAGCAGATTGAGGCTACTACCGCTGTCCATAAGTACACAAGTCAGGTGGAACCTGTCGGTGTCAAAACCGGCGGATCTCGGGTAGGGGGTCCCGAACTGTGCGTCTAAGGCGGATGGTAACAGGAGGCAGGGGACACAATGTTTTACCCAGGTTCGGGCCCTCTTGATGGAGGTAAAACCCTACGTCCTGCTTGATTAATATTGATGATATGGGTAGTAAAAGAGTAGATCTACCACGAGATCAGAGAGGCTAAACCCTAGAAGCTAGCCTATGGTATGATTGTCTGTTGTCCTACGGACTAAAACCCTCCAGTTTATATAGACATCGGAGAGGGCTAGGGTTACACAAGGTTGGTTACAAAGGAGGAGATATACATATCCGTATTGCCTAGCTTGCCTTCTACGCCAAGTAGAGTCCCATACGGACACAAGACGAAGTCTTCAATCTTGTATCTTCATAGTCCAACAGTCCGACCAAAGGATATAGTCCGGCTGTCCGGAGACCCCCTAATCCAGGACTCCCTCAGTAGCCCCCGAACCAGGCTTCAATGACGATGAGTCCGGCGCGCAGTGTTGTCTTCGGCATTGCAGGGCGGGTTCTTCTCCAACTTTCAAGTGTTCGTAAGCAGTGTCCGGCTCCATAAATGTTGAACCTCTTGGCTTCTGTGCCCAATAAGGGCTATCTCCCACGCATCGAATGAATACGAGGCGCCAGGGCGTTTTACATTCACCCTCCTAGCCAGATAAATAAATTGTGTATTAAAGGGATGGGGATTCTTAGATCCAATCCATATCATCCTCTCCCAGCGAGAATTCATCAGAGCATGCTTCAGAAAGATCCATTCCAGCATGGCCGACCTCCGCAGCTCCTCCTCCCGCCCCCGTAGCCCTAAGCCCGGTGATTGGGAGAGGTGTTCAATCCCGCACAGTTGATTAGTCGAGCTACAGACTAAGGGATTTCTCCCTCCGGCGTACATGGTGCCCGTTCGAGCTAGGCTCGCCACCTACAATGGCGGGGAACAAGCAGAGAACTTTCCCTGTCCCTCCATGGGGGAACGGGTTTGCCTTGTTCCTTACTTACTAAGGGGACTCGGATTTCCAATTCATCCGTTCCTCCGCGGGCTCCTGGAGTTCTACGACCTCCAAATACACAATCTCACCCCTGCTCCATCCTACACATCGCCGGCTATGTTGCTCTCTGCGAGTTGTTCCTGGGCTGCGAGGCTCACTTCGAGCTGTGGAAAAGGCTATTTTGCCTTGTCCCTCGCACACAGAGGGAATCACTTTATCTAGTGGGCGGAGCCGAAGTATGGCGCATCGCCAATACCGGATATTTGTCCGGTACCCCGAAGAAGCCGTCCAAAGACTGGCCTTCAAAATGGTTTTATATGGAGGACGTCCCCCTTCCGGACCCTGTTCGGCGGGGTCTGCCCGAGTTCAACAATGCTCCTCTGAAGAATTGCCGAAGTTGGCGCCCATGGAGCCCCCAGGCGGAAGACAACGGAGAAGTCCTCTATCTGATGAACCGGATCAAAGCACTAGCTCGATCCGGATTGACAATAATCGAAGTTATGTTGATTTGCATAATGCGGGGAGTGCAGCCACTCCAATATCGTGGGCACCCCTTGTTGTGTTATAACGGGGCGGATGACGCCACCCGCTGCGGGCGTAAGGGTCCGGACAATGCTGCCGCTCTAGCGAAGATTCTGTCCGAACTGTTCAAGGGCGAGGAAGAGGAGTTCACCCGCATCAAGCCACGGGATGGATTCTTTATGTACAATCCTCCAAGCTGGGTAAGTTATATTTCCCTGCTCCCATTTTCCCCGCATTCTTAGTCGTAAGTATTCACCTTGCCACCTTGCGGCAGGAACTGCGAAAAGCCATAAAGGAGGTCAGCAGCCCTTCTCCACAACCAGAGGACCCTGACCGGGCCATCGATTCCGGACTCGAAGAAGATCCAATTATCTTCGTGGAACTGATAGACCGGCAGTTCAATCAGTTAAGCTGCGACGATGCCCCGGTGGCCTTTACGGCCGACTATCCCGGACAGCTTCCTGCATCGCAGGTAAGAAAAATCAAAAAGTCCCAACTCCAAAACTAGGATCCCCTTTTAGTCACCTCACCCACCATATACACATGGCATCTTTTACAGGGAAGGCATTTGGGACGCCCTGCTGAACCCGCGGCAACTCGCCAACAAGAGGTGCCGAGGCCGGGTAGGCCAACAAGGAAGGTGGTCAGGACGGAGACGCCGGCGCAAAGGTATAGGAAAAACCCTGCTCCGTGGTTGTCGTCTTTTTTGAAATGTAATGACGCCCGCGTTTCTTTAACAGAAAGAATGCTCGCCGGAATATGTCCGGCGATGCTGCCAATCAAGATTCCACCAGTCGGGTGCCAGGACTGGACATAGAGGCGGAATGCGATATGGGGCAAGCGCCGGATAATCCCCCGACAGAGGATGCGAATAGATTGTCCGCTACAAACTCAGGAGTGGAAAGCACCATGAATCATAGGCGCCACCGGGCCGTACTCCGCGATGCTTGTTTCTCACCAGAGGCGTTCGACGCCTTCAATTCTGGAGAGGCGTACCTCCGTGCTGCTCAAGATGGTCTAGCCAGAGCCACGGATCAGTATGTAAAGGATGTATGGGTGAGGAAATCTGACGATTTATATGTATCAGTAGCCCCTGAGACTTGAAAAAGTTAGCAGAACTGATTTAAGGATCATCTATAATGTGCAGGTTCTTACAGAGAAGAACACTAGGCTGTCCCAGGAGCTGGAGGAATGCAGGACCCAACTGGAGGCCGCTCTTGCTGCATTGCAGGAACAGAAAAAGCCTCCCGCTGGTAACATTTACTTTAAAGAATGGTGATTACCATATAGTGTGCAGCATGTCTACAGATCTAACAATTGATTTTGCAGATGAGTCCGGAGAAAGTTCGGGGGACCAGCATGTTATGCGACAGCTAGAGGCTGGCAAACGCGTGCTGAGTAAGGTTATGCTGGAGAAAAACAGTCTTCAAGATGCCAATGTTAAGCTGAACATTGAACTAAAAGACGTTCGGGGCCAGCTTGCGGACTCCGAGAAGGGGAATAAGCGGCTTCGGCGCGGCATTTTTAGTAAGTGCTTGAATGAATCCTACTAAAGGAGTTCGGTGAAGAAGTTGATTAACAACGTTATGTCTGTAGGTATGCTGACGGGTCGTCCCGCGGAGGAAATGCCCGGGTCTGCGGGTGATCTTCTGCCCGAGCTGTCACATCTGCACGAACAAGTTCGACAGGTGATGCAAGGTGTTGCCCAGGCTTTGTGGCCATTTGTCTCCTTGCCAGAGGGTGTTGCAGAGCTTACGGAGAAGCTCAAGGGAGCACGGCGGCGCCTCCGATTATGGAAGATATTGGCCTGCCGACAGGGTGCCAGAGAGGCCTGGGCCATGGTGAAGACTCGGTATACCAAGGCAGACCCAAATCACATGGCCGAGGTCAGACCTGTGGGGCCCGACGGAAAAGAGATCCCCGTTAGCTTAGTTTATGGGCAAGTAGAATTAGCCGCAAAGTATTCCCAACAGGATTGTAAGCTAGACCGCTTGTTGGATGGTATAGAAGAGGAGTTTAGTCAGTCTGCATGACTATGTAATTAAAGTGACATGTATAATGCCTTCTAGCCGGATTGTAGATGATTTGTCATTGCGGACCTTTTCGCTTCAACCTCCGGGCCCGATAGTCCGGAGTGAATCCGAATACCCGCTCAGTTATATAAGAACCGGGGTATGCGTGGAGACTAGGCGTAGGGGTCATTAGTGCTTTATCAGACAAGTGCCCAACTAGTTATGTTATATTACATGGGTAGTAAGAAACATCTTCCAGGGAGAATAGTTCCGTTAAGGGTTCCTTTCCCTGGGTAAGCATGCCCTAAAGTGCATGTCCAGACTGCGATAAGAAATGCAGAAAAAGCATCTGGGGGCAGATATGGATAATAAATAAAAGTCATCTTTTGTTCACCGACCGAATATTCCCTTAAGAACGCTAGCTTTCGGCTTCACCCAGTCTGAGGTACACATCCAGCTGACCCGGCAGTAACAATCATAGAGGTGCTCCCCTTATGCCCTAGCCGAATTAACGGGAATGTAGGGCATAAATACAAGAGCCAGGCAACCCAGCTTGGCCAAAACTTAAGTCATATCGATGCATATAATGGTAAAAAAAGGCACATGCAGAAGTATAACACATGTGTTGGGCGTGAGGCCCAAGTAAATAATTTAAGCTTCTGTGAAAGAAGCCCCCAGGTATGGAGAGTGCGGATAGCGCATCAGTAATGTACAAGTGAGGCACAAGGTGACCCTTGAAGGCCTAGAGAAATAATAAGAAAAAGAAAGAAAGGGAAACAAGACAGATGATGCATATGCAGAAAATGGACAAAGGGAGGGGACTAACATAGAGTTCGATGCTAGGCATAGAATCTTCGGAGCCTGGCTACGTTCCATGGGTTCGGTTCGAGTCGACTAGTCGATGCATCCCGTAGTCGGTACGCTCCACCGGTCAGAACTTGGTCGATAATGAAGGGACCTTCCCATTTGGGCTCGAGCTTGTTCTTTTTCTTATCCGGCAGGCGTAGAACTAGTTCGCCAACATTATAAGTTTTGGCCCGTACTTCTCTGCTTTGGTATCTGCGAGCCTGTTGCTGGTAAAATGCGGAACGGGCTTTGGCTACGTCGCGCTCTTCCTCCAAGGTGTCCAGACTGTCCTGCCGATCGAGCTCGGCTTCTCTTTCTTCGTACATGCGCACTCGAGGTGAGTCATGAATTATGTCATAGGGCAAGACTGCCTCTGCGCCATACACTATAAAAAATGGTTTATATCCGGTACTAATATTTGGCGTGGTCCGCAGCCCCCAGAGTACGGAGTTGAGCTCCTCTACCCAGTGCGTGTCAGACTCCGTTAAGGAACGCACTAATCTGGGTTTAATGCCGCTCATTATAAGACTGTTTGCTCGTTCGAAATGACCGTTGGTTTGTGGGTGATAGACTGAAGCATAATCGAGCTTGATGCCCATTTTGCTGCACCAGAGTTTTACCTCGTCGGCCGTGAAGTTTGTGTCGTTATCAGTGATGATGCTGTGGGGGACGCCGTAACGGTGTACAACCCCGGATATGAAATCTATCACCGGTCTGGATTCGGCTGTTTTAACCGGTTTAGCCTCTATCCATTTGGTGAATTTATCCACCATGACCAATAAGTATTTTTTCTTGTGGGTTCCCCCTTTAAGGGGTCCAACCATGTCAAGCCCCCAACCGCGAAGGGCCATGTAATGGGGATTGTTTGGAGGGCGGTGGGTGGCATGTGGCTTTGATTTGCAAAGAGCTGGCAACCGGCGCAATGTTGGACCAAGTCCTGTGCATCTACCTGGGCCGTTGGCCAATAGAATCCTATACGGAAGGCCTTGCTTACAAGAGTCCGGGCTGCGGCGTGATGACCTCCGAGTCCGGCGTGAATTTCTGCCAAAAGATTCCGCCCTTCCTCTTCGAAGATGCACCTTTGAAGGACTCCGGTAGTGCTTTTCTTGTACAATTCTCCCTCATGGACCCTGTAGGCCTTGGATCGCCGCACTATGCAGCGTGCCTCATTTTGGTCCTCCGGAAGTTCCTGTCTAGTTAGGTAGGCCAGGAATGGTTCTGTCCATGGGGCAATAATGGCCATTATTTCGTGGGCTGAAGGTGTTATTTTGGTGGCGGAGCCTCCGATTGTGTCAGAGAGTTCGGTATCGGGTATTTTGGCCGGGTCTGGACTGTTGTTACCGGTGTCCCCTTCCCATCCTACAGATGGCTTTAAGAGCCTTTCCAGAAATATGTTGGGAGGGACCGTGTCACGTTTTGCGCTGATGCGGGCGAGGATATCCGCCGCCTGATTATTTTCCCGAGCCACATGGTGAAATTCGAGTCCCTCGAACCGAGCTGACATTTTTAGGACGGCATTTTGATAGGCCGCCATTTTCGGATCCTTGGCGTCAAAATCTCTGTTTATTTGGGATATTGCGAGGTTTGAATCCCCACGCACCTCCAGGCGTTGAATGCCCATGGAGACTGCCATCCGAAGACCATGCAACAGAGCTTCGTATTCGGCTGCATTGTTGGAATCTGTATACAATATTTGCAGTATGTACCGAACGGTATCTCCGGTTGGGGACGTCAGGATGACGCCAGCCCCTAGACCGGCCAGCATTTTAGAACCGTCGAAGTGCATGATCCAATTGGAGTATGCGCCGTACTCTTTAGGGAGTTCGGCCTCCGTCCATTCGGCGACGAAGTCGGCCAATACTTGTGATTTAATGGCTCGGCGAGGTTTGTATGTTATGTCGAATGGGAGGAGCTCAATGGCCCATTTGGCAATCTGGCCCGTAGCGTCGCGGTTGTTGATAATATCATTAAGTGGCACTTATGAGGCTACTGTAATCGAACACTCTTGAAAGTAGTGTCGCAGTTTCCGCGATGCCATGAATACCGCATATGCTATTTTTTGGTAATGCGGGTATCGTGATTTGCATGGAGTGAGGACAGTGGATACATAGTATACCGGCTTTTGAAGAGGGAATTTGTGTCCGTCCGCTTCCCGTTCGACAACTAGCACCGCGCTTACAACTTGATGAGTTGCCGCAATATACAACATCATTGGTTCACCAATGTTTGGTGTGGCCAGGATCGGGTTGGTTGCCAGAATGGCCTTTATTTCTTCCAATCCGGCTGTGGCCGCGTCCGTCCACTCGAAGTGTTCGGTGCACCGAAGGAGGAGATAAAGGGGTAAAGCCTTTTCTCCCAAGCGGGAGATAAAGCGGCTTAGAGCCGCCACACATCCAGTTAGCTTCTGGATTTGTTTGAGGTCTGTTGGGGTAGCCAACTGTGACAACACTCGGATTTTGGCCGGATTAGCTTCAATACCTCTACTGGGGACAATGAATCCCAGGAGCTTTCCGGCTGGTACGCCAAAAACGCATTTTTTTGGATTGAGCTTGATGTCATATGTTCGAAGGCTGTCGAATGTGATCCTCAAGTCGTCTATCAAAGAGTCGACGTGTTTGGTTTTGACGACCACATCGTCTACGTATGCCTCTACTGTTTTGCCGATTTGTTTCTCTAGACATGTCTGAATCATGTGCTGATATGTTGCGCCAGCGTTTTTTAGCCCAAAAGGCATTGTGTTAAAACAGAAGGGACCGTATGGCGTGATGAATGCCGTTGCGGCTTGGTCGGACTCCGCCATCTTGATTTGGTGGTAACCGAAGTATGCATCGAGGAAACACAATGACTCGTGTCCTGCGGTAGCATCAATGATTTGATCGATGCATGGGAGGGGGAAGGGATCCTTTGGGCAAGCTTTATTGAGGTCTTCGAAGTCGACACAAAGGCGCCAGGATTTGTCCTTCTTTGGTACCATCACCAGGTTTGCTAGCCAGTCCGGGTGTTTCATTTCTTTGATGAATCTAGCCTCCAATAACTTGGCTAGTTCCTCTCCAATGGCCTGTCTCTTAGGTTCAGAGAAACGCCGAAGAGCTTGCTTGACCGGCTTGAATCCCCTTAGGATATTGAGGCTATGCTCGGCCAGCCTGCGTGGGATTCCTGGCATGTCTGAGGGATGCCAGGCGAATATGTCCCAGTTCTCACGTAGGAACTCCCATAGTGCGGCGTCCACAGCGGGGCTTAGCTGTGCCCCGATGGAGGCTGTTTTTGTAGGGTCTGTTGGGTGGTCTTGGAATTTGACTATTTCACCCGCTGGTTTAAAAGAGGTGGACTTGGATCTCTTGTCGAGTATCACGTCGTCCCTGTCCACTGTGGAGCGTAGCGTAGTTAATTCCTCGGCCGAGAGGGCTTCGGATAATGCCTCGAGGGCCAATGCGACTGTTTTGTTTTGTTTTACCCAGGTTCGGGCCCTCTTGATGGAGGTAAAACCCTACGTCTTGCTTGATTAATATTGATGATATGGGTAGTACAAGAGTAGATCTACCACAAGATCGGAGAGGCTAAACCCTAGAAGCTACCCTATGGTATGATTGTCTGTTGTCCTACGGACTAAAACCCTCCGGTTTATATAGACACCGGAGAGGGGTAGGGTTACACAAGGTCAGTTACAAAGGAGGAGATATACATATCCATATTGCCTAGCTTGCCTTCTACGCCAAGTAGAGTCCCATCCGGACATGAGACGAAGTCTTCAATCTTGTATCTTCATAGTCCAACAGTCCGGCCAAAGGATATAGTCCGGCTGTCCGGAGACCCCCTAATCCAGGACTCCCTCAGAACCCATCAATTATTGGGTCTAAGACCAGTGCGGCTGAGCCTCCGTGACGGATACTGGTCAGGTGATCCCGGCGATCAAAAGTGATCGGGCATGCCGACCATGGATTGAATTTTGGGGCAACTGGCTCTATCGCGTAGACGTCGCTGAGCGCACGCTTGCACTCCCTCTTGGGGATGTGGGTAGCATATATCATGTTCACCGTTTTGACCTAAGGGGGAAACTTCTTCTGTCCCCCTGTCTTCGGTTGTCATGGCTCTTCGTCATCGTCCTCGCTTTGCGATCCCTTTCCCTGTTCTCGGCGTTTAATTTGTTGGCCTGTTTGAAAACCCAACACTCTCTATTTGTATGATTAGGTGGCTTGTAGGGGGTGCCGTGGATCTGGCATGGACGATCAAGTATGCATTCCAAGCTGGACGGGCCCGAATTGTTCTTTTGGAATGACTTCTTCCGCTGACCGGACTTAGAGCCACTAAATCCGGTGTTGACCGCCGTATCCTCAGTGTTGTCATTGTTGTTTCGGCACTTGTATCTATTGCGTCGAGACTTATCTTTGTTGCTTTTAACTTCAGGAGTGCCGGCGTCGCTTGCATTCTTTTTGCTACGGGCCAACCAACTGTCCTCGCCCGCACAAAAGCGGGTCATGAGTGCCGTGAGGGCTGCCATGGATTTTGGATTTTCTTGGCCGAGGTGGCGAGCGAGCCATTCGTCACGGATGCTATGCTTAAAAGCTGCTAGAGCTTCGGCGTCCGGACAGTCGATAAATTGGTTCTTTTTAGTTAAGAACCTTGTCCAGAATTTCCTGGCGGACTCTCCGGGCTGTTGAACTATATGGCTTAAGTCATCAGCGTCCGGAGGTCGAACATATGTACCTTGGAAGTTATCGAGGAAAGCCTCTTCCAAGTCCTCCCAGCTGGCGATGGAATTTTTAGGAAGATTGTTTAACCAATGCTGAGCTGGCCCTTTGAGTTTTAGAGGGAGGTATTTTATGGCGTGGAGGTCATCTCCGCGGGCCATATGGATGTGGAGAATGAAGTCTTCGATCCACACCGGGGGGTCCGTGGTTCCATCGTATGATTCAATGTTCACGGGCTTGAATCCTTCAGGGAATTCGTGATCCAGGACCTCATCAGTGAAGCAATGAGGGTGTGCGGGGGCCTCTATATCGGGCCGTATCATGACGCAGCTCTGATAGAGTCCGTCTGCGGTGTTCGGCCCCCGCATGACTGGGTTTGTCATGTCTGAATAGGTGGCCGTGGTCACGTGTTGAGGCGCGTCCTCGCGATCCGTAGATTGATCTTGTATGTCATGCTTTATTGTTCAGGTTCTGCCGTAGGTCATATGCATGGCCGTGGGCTAATTTAGCTCTGCCTGAGCGATGAGGCAGGGCGGGCTGGTGTTCGGCATGAGTTGTCGTTTTGTCCCGACCACGTGGTGGTCGGTCGGCCGTATTGTGCGATGGTGGTATGTACTCCGGCGCCTCCTCGTCGAACTGAGGTAGCAATTTGCGCTTTGGGTAGCTTTTGGTTAGGCGCTTGAGGCCGTACTCTTCGGCTGCTAGGACATCAGTCCATTTATCATTGAGCAGATCTTGGTTAGCTTGAAGCTGCTGCTGCTTCTTTTTCAGGCTCCTTGTCATGGCTATTAACTGGCGCTTCAAGCGCTCCTGCTCAAGAGGTTCCTCGGGCACGATGAAATCTTCGGTGCCAAGGCTCGCCTCATCTTCGGAGAGCGAAAGGTAATTGTCGTCCTTCGAATCTTCGTGCGTAGCCTGTTTAATAGGGCTAAGCTGCTCATCTTCCCATTCATCTTGTTTGTTGCTTTATCGACGAGGTCTTCATTGTATTCGGCACCTTCCGGAGTGTCATCTTCTCCTGTGCCGATGTTGCTGTCTTTACTGCGGCGTGACTTAGAGTGGCGCCGCTGACACTGGTGCTTGGACTGTATTTTGGAAGGTTTATCCTTAGCTGGGTCTTCCTTATCATCGCCTCTGTGCTCCTTTGGTGCATCCATCATGTATACGTCATACAAGGAAGCGGCCATCCAGTGTCCGATGAACAGTGGGTTCTGGGCCTCCTCTTCTCCGGCATCATCGTCCATACCATCGATGTCCTTAGAGTCGTAATCAAGTTCGTCGGTCAAATCCTCAATCGTGGCTATAAAGTGGGTGGCAGGTGGGAAGTAAAATTCTCCATCGTCAGCCCCTAGTTCGAGCCGGATATAGTTCGGCTGAGAGTCCTCCGGCAAGGACAGGTTTTTTAATGAGTTTAGCACATCTCCCAGAGGCGAGTGATGGAAGATGTCTGCGGCGCTGAATTTGAAGATCGATAAATGATCAAGCTCGTCATCCGCGGGCTCACGCAGTTCGGAACCTACAGCCGGAGATGAGTCTGGCGTTCTGGTAGCATAGGCATCACGTGAGACCAGGTCCATGTGCGGCTCCAATGTCGTGGAATCTGCGGCCTCCGAGGTGGGGTTAATCCTCCCGTCTTTGGATGGCACGGCCTGATACGTCTCCAACATATCTATAATTTTTTATTGTTCCATGCTATTATATTATCTATTTTGGATGTTTATGGGCTTTATTAAACACTTTTATATTATTTTTGGGACTAACCTATTAACCTAGAGCCCAGTGCCAGTTTCTGTTTTTTCCTTGTTTTAGAGTATCGCAGAAAAGGAAAATCAAACAGAGTCCAATTGGCCTGAAACTTCACGGAACTTATTTTTGGACCAGAAGAAGCCCATGGAGTATTGGAGTTGGACCAGGAGAGTACCGGGCTGCCCACGAGGGTGGGGGTGGGCGCGCCCCCTGCCTCGTGGACAGCCCGAAGGTCCACCGACGTACTTCTTCCTCCCATATATACCCATATACCCTAAAAACTTCAGGGAGCAGAATAGATCAGGAGTTCCGCCGCCATAAGCCTCCGTAGCTACCAAAAACCAATCTAGACCCGTTCCGGCACCCTGCCGGAGGGGGAATCCCTCTCCGGTGGCCATCTTCATCATCCCGGTGCTCTCCATGACGAGGAGGGAGTAGTTCTCCCTCGGGGCTGAGGGTATGTACCAGTAGCTATGTGTTTGATCTCTCTCTCTCTCGTGTTCTTGAGGTGGTACGATCTTGATCTATCGCGAGCTTTGCTATTATAGTTGGATCTTATGATGTTTCCCCCCTCTAATATCTTGTAATGGATTGAGTTTTCCCTTTGAAGTTATCTTATCGGATTGAGTCTTTATGGATTTGAGAACACTTGATGTATGTCTTGCGTGGGATACCCATGGTGACAATGGGGTATTCCATTGATCCACTTGATGTATGTTTTGGTGATCAACTTGTGGGTTCCGTGACCTTGGGAATCTATGCATAGGGGTTGGCACACGTTTTTGTCTCGACTCTCCGGTAGAAACTTTGGGGCACTCTTTGAGGTTCTATGTGTTGGTTGAATAGATGAATCTGAGATTGTGTGATGCATATCGTATAATCATACCCACGGATACTTGAGGTGACATTGGAGTATCTAGGTGACATTAGGGTTTTGGTTGATTTGTGTCTTAAGGTGTTATTCTAGTACGAACTCTATGATAGATTGAACGGAAAGAATAGCTTCATGTTATTTTACTAGGGACTCTTGAATAGATCGATCAGAAAGGATAACTTTGAGGTGGTTTCATACCCTACCATAATCTCTTCATTTGTTCTCCGCTATTAGTGACTTTGGAGTGACTTTTTTTTGCATGTTGAGGGATAGTTATGTGATCCAATTATGTTATTATTGTTGAGAGAACTTGCACTAGTGAAAGTATGAACCCTAGGCCTTGTTTCCTAGCATTGCAATACCGTTTGTGCTCACTTTTATCATTAGTTACCTTGCTGTTTTTATATTTTCAGATTACAAAAACCTATATCTATTATCCATATTGCACTTGTATCACCATCTCTTCGCCGAACTAGTGCACCTGTACAATTTACCATTGTATTGGGTGTGTTGGGGACACAAGAGACTCTTGGTTATGTGGTTGCAGGGTTGTTTGAGAGAGACCATCTTCATCCTAAGCCTCCCACGGATTGATAAACCTTAGGTCATCCACTTGAGGGAAATTTGCTATTGTCCTACAAACCTCTGCACTTGGAGACCCAACAACGTCTACAAGAAGAAGGTTGTGTAGTAGACATCAAGCTCTTTTCTGGAGCCGTTGCCAGGGAGGTGAGTGCTTGAAGGTATATCTTTAGATCTTGCAATCGAGTCTTTTAGTTTCTTGTTTTATCACTAGTTTAGTTTATAAAAGAAAATTACAAAAAAATGGAATTAAGTTTGCCTCATACGCTTCATCTTTTTAATATCTTTCGTGAGTATGATGGAAAGGAAAATTGTGCCAAAGTGTTAGAAGAAGAATGCAATAAAATGTTTGGCACTAAATCTTGGAATGATGAGCACGATTGCAATGTTTTTAGTATGAACTCCTTGAATATCCATAGTACTAATGATGATTGCACTAGTTATGATGAAAATGTCTCCTATAAACATGCCAATTTTTGCGGAGTGCATTGGGTTTGCAAGTACACACCAAATAGGGAAGATAGATATTGCAAGAGGCATAAGCATTTATAAACTAATTTGTTGCAAGAAAGGCTAGATGTTTGTGCTGAAAATTTATATTTTCTTAGCCGTACTTGTGAACTTTGCAATGAACGTGGTCATTTAACCACCCGATGCAAAAAAAATCATGATCTAATCGTTTCCAGAAATTGTGATGACTTGATTTCCCTTGGACATCATAATGAACTTAGTTTGCTTATGGGTTATGAAGAAATGAAACGTATAACTAACTATCTTCCAGTATTTGCCTGTGATAAACTTCTTGGTTTTGATCTATTGGAAATTTATATGTATTGTGCTGTGAATTGTATTGAAAATCCTTATATTGCCAACTACATAAAGAAAAGAAAACAAATAGAAGACGAAGAGAATACTAATGATGATTATGATTGTGGAAGATGATGCACTTGATGATCATCTTGTTATGCCTATTGCTTGTTGTGATGATTATGATTGGGAAGATAATGATACTTCTTATGATCTTGAAAATCTTTTTGGCACTTGCTTGAAAGAATATGATAATTGCTATACTATTGGTGCTATCCATACTATTGATGATGAAAGTGATTATGCTTATGATATGAAAAGGCCCAAGCTTGGGGATGCTATGTTTGATGAAGATGATGTTTTTGAGAATATATTTGCTGCAATTAATGTTAGTCCCAAGCTTGGGGAAGCTATGTTTAATGAAGATGATATTTGTAGTCTCCCAAGTTTTGATATGCAAATTTGTTATAATGATAGCATGCCTCTTACTTATGATGATTATATTGATGAAAGTGGGTTTGGAAGAGTGTCAACTTTAGGAAGTAGTAATCCCACTATTTTGGAGGATGTTAAATCTTATTGTGATAATTATGAAAGTGGATTTGGAGAGGTCATGACTTTATTTAGTAATGATTCCACTATCCTGGAAGAGGTTTCAATCGATTATGATGAGAACAAAGTTGCTACCTATGATGATTATTGTGATGATACATATGCTATAAAAAGTAGAGATGATTATATTTATAAAACCTGTCATGATTACGATTTCCCTTTTTCTGAACATCACTCCTTTAATGTGGAAACAATTTATAGTATTCGAGTCTCTTATGATACTCCCACTATTCCGATTGAGAAGATTTTGCTTATGTAGAGAGTAGTAAATTTTCTATGCTTGTAGATCATGAAAAGAATGCTTTATGTGATAGTTATATTGTTGTTGAAAATTATTATGAGGGAGGAACATATGCTTGTAGAAATTGCAATAATATCAAGTTTCCTCTCTATGTGTTGAAAATCTTGAAGTTATCCTTGTTTTACCTTCCTATGCAAGTTGATTCTTGTTCCCACAAGTTGTTTGCTCAAAAAATCCCTATGCATAGGGAGTGGGTTAGACTTAAATGTGCTAGTCATATTCTTCATGATGCTCTCTTTATGTTTCAATTCTCATCCTTTATGTGAGCATCATTGAAATCATCATGCCTAGCTAGGGGCGTTAAACGATAGCGCTTGTTGGGAGGAAACCTAATTTTATTTTTGTTCCTTGATTTTTGTTCCTGTTTAGTAATAAATAATTTATCTAGCCTCTGTTATGGTTGAGTTTTTATGTTTTAATTAGTGTTTGTGCCAAGTAGAACCGTTGGGAAGACTTGGGGAAAGTCTTGTTGATCTTGGTGTAAAAAACAGAAACTTTAGCTCTCACGAGAATTGCTGCCATTTTTTATTGGAGACTTCCATTTAGTTAATTATTTTTGAATATTATTAATAGATAAATTCCTCACGTCCCTCAATTTATTTTAGAATTTTTGGGGTTCCAGAAGTTTGCGTTAGTTACAGATTACTACAGACTGTTCTGTTTTGACAGATTCTGTTTTTCGTGTGTTGTTTGCTTATTTTGATGAATCTATGGCTAGTAAAAGAGTTTATAAACCATAGAGAAGTTGGAATACAGTAGGTTTAACACAAATATAAATAAAGAATGAGTTAATTATAGTACCTTGAAGTGGTGTTTTGTTTTCTTTCGCTAACGGAGCTCACGAGATTTTCTATTTTGAGTTTTGTATTGTGAAGTTTTCAAGTTTTGGGTAAAGATTTGATGGACTATGGAATAAGGAGTGGCAAGAGCCTAAGCTTGGGTATGCCCAAGGCACCCCAAGGTAATATTCAAGTACAACCAAGAGCCTAAGCTTGGGGATGCCCTGGATGGCATCCCCTCTTGCGTCTTCGTTCATCGGTAACTTTACTTGGAGCTATATTTTTATTCGCCACATGATATGTGTTTTGCTTGGAGCGTCATTTTATTTTATTTAGTTTTGCTTTATGTTTGAATAAAATACCAAGATCTGAAATTCTTAAATGTTAGAGAGTCTTCACATAGTTGCATAATTATTCGACTACTCATTGAGCGTCACTTATATCTTTCGGAGTAGTTTGTTGTTGCTCTAGTGCTTCACTTATATCTTTTTAGAGCACGGCGGTGGAGTTATTTTATAGAAATAGATGAACTCTCATGCTTCACTTATATTATTTTGAGAGTCCTAAACAGCATGGTAATTTTCTTTGGTTATGTATTTAGTCCTAATATGATGGGCATCCAAGAGGGGTATAATAAAAACTTTCATATAGAGTGCATTGAATACTATGAGAAGTTTGATACTTGATAATTGTTTTGAGATATAGATATGGTGATATTAGAGTCATGCTAGTTCACTAGTTGTGAATTTGAGAAATACTTGTGTTGAAGTTTGCAAGTCCCGTAGCATGCACATATGGTAAACGTTATGTAACAAATTTGAAACATGAGGTGTTCTTTGATTGTCCTCCTTATGAGTGGCGGTCGGGGACGAGCGATGGTATTTTCCTACCAATCTATCCCCCTAGGAGCATGCGCGTACTGCTTTGATTTTTATGACTTGTAGGATTTTGTAATAAGTATGTGAGTTCTTTATGACTAATGTTGAGTCCATGGATTATACGCACTCTTACCCTTCCATCATTGCTAGCCTCTTCGGTACCGTGCATTGCCCTTTCTCACATTGAGAGTTGGTGCAAACTTCGCCAGTGCATCCAAACCACGTGATATGATACGCTCTTTCACACATAAACCTCCTTATATCTTCCTCAAAACAGCCACCATACCTACCTATTATGGCATTCCCATAGCCATTCCGAGATATATTGCCATGCAACTTTCCACCATTCCATTTATTATGACACACATCATCATTGTCATATTGCTTTGCATGATCATGTAGTTGACATCATATTTGTGCCAAAGCCACCGTTCATAATTTTTCATACATGTCACACTTGATTCATCGCAATCCCGGTACACCACCGGAGGCATTCATATAGAGTCATATCTTGTTCTAAGTATCGAGTTGTAATTCTTGAGTTGTAAGTAAATAAAAGTGTGATGATAATCATTATTAGTGCATTGTCCCAGTGAGGAAAGGATGATGGAGACTATGATTCCCCCACAAGTCGGGATGAGACTCCGCACGAAAAAAAGGCCAAAAAAGAAGAGAAAAAAAAGAGAAGGCCCAAAAAACAAAAACAAAAAATATGAGAGAAAAAGAGAGAAGGGACAATGTTACTATCCTTTTACCACACTTGTGCTTCAAAGTAGCACGAAGATCTTCATGATAGAGAGTCTCTTATGTTGTCACTTTCATATACTAGTGGGAAATTTTCATTATAGAACTTGGCTTGTATATTCCAACAATGGGCCTCCTCAAGTGCCCTAGGTCTTCATGAGCAAGCAAGTTGGATGCACACCCACTTAGTTCTTTTGTTGAGCTTTCATACATTTATAGCTCTAGTGCATCCGTTGCATGGCAATCCCTACTCCTTGCATAGACATCAATTGATGGGCATCTCCCTAGCCATTAATTTGCCCCGTCAATGTGAGACTTTCTCCTTTTTGTCTTCTCCACATAACCCCATCATTATATTCTATTCCACCCATAGTGCTATATCCATGGCTCACGCTCATGTATTGCGTGAAGGTTGAAAAAGTTTGAGATTACTAAAGTATGAAAAAATTGCTTGGCTTGTCATCGGGGTTGCGCATGATGAGAGCATTCTTGTGTGACGAAAATGGAGCATGACCAAACTATATGATTTTGTAGGGATGAACTTTCTTTGGCCATGTTATTTTGAGAAGACATGATTGCTTAGTTAGTATGCTTGAAGTATTATTATTTTTATGTCAATATTAAACTTTTGTCTTGAATCTTATGGATCTGAATATTCTTGCTACAATAAAGAGAAATACATGATGAATATGTTAGGTAGCATTCCACATCAAAAATTATGTTTTTATCATTTACCTACTCGAGGACAAGCAGGAATTAAGCTTGGGGATGCTGATACGTCTCCAACGTATCTATAATTTTTTATTGTTCCATGCTATTATATTATATGTTTTGGATGTTTATGGGCTTTATTAAACACTTTTATATTATTTTTGGGACTAACCTATTAACCCAGAGCCCAGTGCCAGTTTCTGTTTTTCCTTGTTTTAGAGTATCGCAGAAAAGGAAAATCAAACGGAGTCCAATTGGCCTGAAACTTCACAGAACTTATTTTTGGACCAGAAGAAGCCCACGGAGTATCCGAGTTGGACCAGGAGAGTCTTGGGCTGTTCACGAGGGTGGGGGCGCGCCCACCCCCTGGGCGCGCTCCCCTGCCTCGTGGACAGCCCGGAGGTCCACCAACGTACTTCTTCCTCCCATATATACCCATATACCCTAAAAACTTTAGGGAGCAGAATAGATCGGGAGTTCCATAGCCAGAAGCCTCCGTAGCCACCAAAAACCAATCTAGACCCGTTCCGGCACCCTGCCAGAGGGGGAAACCCTCTCCGGTGGCCATCTTCATCATCCCGGTGCTCTCCATGATGAGGAGGGAGTAGTTCTCCCTCGGGACTGAGGGTATGTACTAGTAGCTATGTATTTGATCTCTCTCTCGTGTTCTTGAGGTGGTACGATCTTGATGTATCGCGAGCTTTGCTATTATAGTTGGATCTTATGATGTTTTCCCCCTCTACTCTCTTGTAATGGATTGAGTTATCCCTTTGAGTTTATCTTATCGGATTGAGTCTTTAAGGATTTGAGAACACTTGATGTATGTCTTGTGTGGGATACCCGTGGTGACAATGGGGTATTCGATTGATCCACTAGATGTATGTTTTGGTGATCAACTTGCAGGTTCCGTGACCTTGGGGATCTATGCATAGGGGTTGGCACACGTTTTTGTCTTGACTCTCCGGTAGAAACTTTGGGGCACTCTTTGAGGTTCTATGTGTTGGTTGAATAGATGAATCTGAGATTGTGTGATGCATATCATAGAATCATACCCACGGATACTTGAGGTGACATTGGAGTATCTAGGTGACATTAGGGTGATGATTTGTGTCTTAAGGTGTTATTCTAGTATGAACTCTATGATAGATTGAACGGAAAGAACAGCTTCATGTTATTTTACTACAGACTCTTGAATAGATCGATCAGAGAGGATAACTTTGAGGTGGTTTCGTACCCTACCATAATATCTTTGTTTGTTCTCCGCTATTAGTGACTTTGGAGTGACTCTTTGTTGCATGTTGAGGGATAGTTATGTGATCCAATTATGTTATTATTGTTGAGAGAACTTGCACTAGTGAAAGTATGAACCCTAGTCCTTGGTTTCTAGCATTGCAATACCGTTTGTGCTCACTTTTATGTTTAGTTACCTTGCTGTTTTTATATTTTCAGATTACAAAAACCTATATCTATTATCCATATTGCACTTGTATCACCATCTCTTCGCCGAACTAGTGCACCTATACAATTTACCATTGTATTGAGTGTGTTGGCGACACAAGAGACTCTTTGTTATTTGGTTGCAGGGTTGTTTGAGAGAGACCATCTTCATCCTACGCCTCCCACGGATTGATAAACCTTAGGTCATCCACTTGAGGGAAATTTGCTACTGTCCTACAAACCTCTGCACTTGGAGGCCCAACAACGTCTACAAGAAGAAGGTTGTGTAGTAGACATCACGGCCTGCTCCGGCTCTAGGGCCAGAGTGGTTACAGGAGCGATCTCCTGGATGCGGCCCGATGACAGATTTAAGTCATGATCATCGGGGTGAACCGGAGCGGCCGCCAGGGTATCGAATCCGGCAAAGATCAAGTCTCCACGGATGTCTGCAACGTAGTTCAAGCTCTCGAATCTGACCTGATGGCCAGGGGCATAGCTTTCGATCTGCTCCAGATGGCCAAACGAGTTGGCCCGTAGTGCGAAGCCGCCGAACACGAAGATCGGTCCGGGGGGAGTTTCTCCGCAGACAGCATCATTATTGACGATTGAAGAGGCCATCAAACCTTTCAGCGACAGCGCAGAGGAACTCTCAATGAAAGCATCAATATTGGTGTCAAAACCGGAGGATCTCGGGTAGGGGGTCCCAAACTGTGCGTCTAAGGTTGATGGTAATAGGAGATAGGGAACACGAAGTTTTACCCAGGTTCGGGCCCTCTTGATGGAGGTAATATCCTACGTCCTGCTCGATTGATATTGATGAATATGAGTATTACAAGAGTTGATCTACCACAAGATCGTAATGGCTAAACCCTAGAAGTCTAGCCTGTATGACTAAGGTATTGAGTATATCCTTTCTGGACTACACCATGCGATTTATATAGACACCGGGGGGATCTAGGGTTACATAGAGTCGGTTACACAAGAAGGAATCTTCATTGTTGTTCGCCAAGCTTGCCTTCCACGCTAAGGAGAGTCTTTATCCGGACACCGGTACAGTCTTCGGTCTTCATATCTTCACAGCCCATCAGTCCGGCCCATAGATAATAGGCCGGATGCCCGAGGACCCCTTAGTCCAGGACTCCCTCAGGGGGGAAATAGGACTGGTTATCTATCTCTGAATCCTCCTCTGAGGATCTATCCGTAACCAGCAAGACATGCACTTCGTCAGATAGCATTGTCTGCTCTGAAGACCTTGTTTCCACTCCAGATTTTTTTTCATGACCGTGCCGAATGGCTGATGCACAGGAAGAGTAATTGAATGTACTAAAATTGTTGACAAATTTAAAACATAATAAAAAAATCATGGCATGATATAATTCACATATAAGATGACTGGCTAACCAGGTTGGCATTGCAAAATTCACATATATGACGTCTGGCTAAACAAGATGGCATTGCATGATTCACATATACGATAAAGAAACTAAACAGATGGCATTCACACAAAGCATGTCTAAACTAAGCAGATGACATATTTGATGTATAAAGTAAGCAATGCAAGGAACCATATGCATGATATTACCAACATCAGCATGCCAAGTTAGAGCGAAGACCTTAGGGGGTAAATAGGAGTGGTCTTCTCCTTCTGAATCCCCCTCAGAACAGTTATCTTCCTCTTGATTACAATCTGAAATGGGTGGAGGGGGGCTGCCTTTGCACCCACCATGGAGCGACGTCTACATGAAATTGTATTGCCACACAAGGCTCGTCTCTTTTTCTCTACATGTTCAGTTCCATTGTGTACAATAATTGACATGCAAAGGAATAAAACATATATAGTGAGATTATGTAAGGAGTGCATGCACAAATCCAGAGTGCTGGTAGCAAACTGTGGATAGACCCAAAACCAATGATAGCAGGCAGATAATAGCTTTAGTTAAAAAATACAGATAATGGCTCCTTTAATGTTTGTTTGCACCCAACATGAAACTCATAGTAGACACACGAGATTAACCAGATAATAGACAGATAGTACTGATTGCTGCCCCAATATGTACCCCACAACCATTTAAAAACTCAAGTTTCATCATTAGTTTGGACCTGACTCCGAGTCTAATAGGTGAACACAACGACAATGTAGCATGTCATCATATTAAGTGATGCATAACGTAAGCAGACATGAAAGAGTGCGGGCTCTCTTGCTGACCCGTGTAGTCCTCAAGGTCATCTGCTCTATTGATGATGGTAATGCAGTTGTCGTGGCTGCCGGCGACGGGGAAGAAGATCTGAGGCGGCGAAAGACAGTCTGGAGAGCGGATTCCTGCTGTGGTGAACCCTTCCGTCGTTGGAGCAGCTGAGCTGGGGTGGAACACAACGCAGCAGGAGCAGGACAAACCACACAAGGTTTTCTTTGGCACATATCTGTAACAGAAGTAATTGTGTAAGGGCTTGTTTGAAATTGAGGATTCTAACAATGGAGGGATAGGAAATAGACAGGAATAGGATAGGAGTGCACATGCAAAACAGAGAATTTAAAAACACATGATTTCTGCCAATCTGGGTGTTTGGTTCACAAGAATTGGAAGATCACAAGATGCAAAGAAGCATGGTGGGATTAAGACAAACCACAAGTGTAGTGACCCGACCTCAGACGGTCAAGTCTCTGTGCTTCAGTGTCATCCCTGGATCGGTAATGCTAACACACACAGTACTCGGATGGATTTATAACAGAGTAGCAATCACACACTTATTACATCGATAGTCTCAAGAGAGAACTTAATACGATAAATATGTCTTAAGGCCATCTAATTAAGATAACAACGGAAGGCTTGGAAGATAAAGTGAGTCCATCAACTCCAACGGCATAGCTGAGTGCATGACAACGACCTAGCGCACCTTACTCCTTGTCTGAAAAGTCTACAACATGATATGTTGCAGCCCGAAACGGGTTAGCACATGGAATATGCTGGCAATATAACACAGTAGAGCAATGAACAGATAAATGCTATCACTACATGCATATATGGCTGGTGGAGGCTCTATGGTTATATTGTTTTGCGAAAAGCCAATTTTTTCCTACAACAAAGCAATAGATTTTATTTAACTATCATGATGGTTGAAACATCATTGAGAAGGTTCCTCCAACTCAATCCCAAATAAAGCAATCTTTAACATCCCAACAAATTAATTTTAGAGTGATGAGATCCAATCAATAATTCAAGTACCAGATACTCAAGATGTCCATAACCGGGGACACGGCTAACCATGATTAGTTTGTACACTCTGTAGAGGTTTGCGCACTTTTCCCCACAAGATTCGATCTCCTCCGTTGGATTTCTCGCACTACAGGGTGTTTGAGAAACGGATGACCGAGACACAGACTTTCATAAGCATTAACTCTTTACTCTGGGTAGATAGTTACACCTACTTTCCCCTACATCTGCTAGCCTACCACTGAAAGAGGTCACACAACATACTAAACTATGCCAGAGCCCATAATGGCTTGTGGCTACACACGGAAGTTTCTAGCATGAATAATCCCATGATCCCTTTGAGCCTAGGTGGCGGACCGTAGGATGATCACACGGGTACTCCGGGATATCCTAGGACAACACTGGATTCTCCAGGTGCCCACAAGCAATCCACCCAGATGTGTATTAAAGTTGCCACCTTAAGTTGAACCATTAATTAACAAACTCACATCTGTCATGGATCCTGTCGGTGTTCTGGGAACGGGGGTCCCCAGACTTGCCTGCCTGGGGCCTACGGCGTGGCTTGAGTGGGGGCCCAGTGCGGCCCATCTTCATCAATGCAAGCTCAAGACCCTCGCGAGGGGCCAAGCCTCGCGAGGCGGATGACAGGAAGCTTCCTCAGAGGCAGCCTCATCAGGAAGGCTCGTGAGGAGGCAGAGAGATCAAGGCAGGGGTACCTCGCGAGGAACTCGTGACGCAAGCCATGACGATCGAGACAAGGCGGGCGCCGGCCTGCGCAGTGTCCTTGTTTCCCCTTTGGTGCAAAGGGGGCAAGCACAGGCCAAGGCATCAGGAAAAGGTTGCCATTCCGGTGCAACAAGACCAAGACCAGCAGAGCGGCAGGACGGAGGTCACCGTGGAGCCCAAGACGGCGTCATCACAAGTGCTTTTGGCAGCCGAAGACCACCTTTGGTCAGGATAACTTGTACTATATGTTCCCCTTTAAAATGGCCAAGTGTTGGCTCCCTTCCCGCTCATTATTTGGGGAGAGGCCCAGGGCCTCTATAAATGGAGCTAGCCACCACAGAGTAGAGGGAGAGACATCGAGAGATCTGGTAGAACCCTAGTAGAGAGAAAGAGAGGCGACGGAACTCACCCTAGCAGTTCATCGCACCAGCTCAAGAACACCTCTCGTGAGGCTGTTCTTCCCTTGTACTATTCATCATCAGCCCCTGAGGCAATCCACCATGCCACACAATGGAGTAGGGTATTACACCACAATGGTGGCCCGAACCAGTATAATCCTTGTGTCTCTTGTGTTGTTCATCATTTTCATCTTAGTTCGCACAAGAGGATCAGACGTAGATCGGTAGGGGAGAGATCTCCGCGCGCACCCCAGTGTTCGAACCTCAAGGGTCTGCCGGAACCCGAAATCTGACATTTGGCGCGCCAGGTAGGGGTGCGCTGGAGTCCTTCTTCCTCCGCATCATGTTCCGCCACTTCGCCACCCAGATGTCAAGCAACCCAGCTACCAATGCTGACCGCTGGGTGGCGTGGCCCGCCCACGCCGTGTCACCGTCTCAGGGCGACCTCAACCTTGCGCCTCAGGCAGCTCGCGCTCCGCAGGGCGATGCGGGACGCGGGCGACGTGGCCAGACGCCGCCTGCCCTCACGCCACGGCAGGTGCGGGCCGCAGCAAGGGCCTCGAACCACGCCGCTGCCATGGCGCCATACACCTGACGGGAGCAGGCGAACTCCAGGGCCATGCTCACGGTGGCCCAAGAGCTACTACGGTGCCGCTTGCTGGAAGGCAGCCGCGACGTGTAGTTGGAGCGAGTGGCTGAGCTCCTGGGCGCTGCCACCTCAGGAGCGCCCCCTTTCTGCATCCAGCTGCCGCCCCAGATCCACGACAGATCGCACGATGGCATTATGCGCGCCCAAGCGATTTCAGGCGGGCCCCAGGGCCGGTCCAGTGCCAACACCTCCGCCAGCACCGGGCGGCTGATCGCGTCGGCCCCTTCCCAGGCCGGCGAAGGGGTGCGCGCCGCGGTCTTTGGCCTCGGTGGACCACTGCATCATCACATACAAGGCGATGCCCCAAGCCAGACTGCGTGGCATACGGGGCTCTACAGCGAGGCCCACGAGGTGGTCGCCCCTGAGGCCTATGTACCCCGCATGGTGGATCAAGGGCGCAAGCTGGAAGGAGGTCACGGGCCCGGCTAGGACAAGGAGGCGCCGGAAGCCAAGCTCTTTCAGAAACCCCAAGAGAGCATCGACAATCGCGCTGACAGCAGCAACTATCGGGTACCACTCATCCCTCAGGATCAAGCTTACGCTAACCATGGGTCGCAGGAGGTACAGGTCGCCGCAGCGGATGGTTGCCCCAACGCTGCAGCCTCTTATCCCTCAGGAGGAGGGTGCAAGGGGGCTGCAGGAAAGGGGCCAAGATCCGGACTCACCCTCGCGGCGGTCGGGCCAAGGTGTTCTCAGGAGGTAGGCCCTCCGCCGGGGAGGTGCCCCATGGCCTGCCCCCGGCGGAGGACCCGTGGTCGTCAGGGGAACCGCTAGCGACCGCTCTACCCCATTGGCGTCGTCCTTGGTTTCCGGTCGCCGTCAATGGTGGCAGAGTGAGACGCAAGGCGGGGTCCTCGTTTGGCGATATGAAGCAAGGCCAGTACCTGTGAAGAAGGCCCGGTGCCTGTGAAGCTCGCCGCCTTGTGACACTCTCACGTAATAATGAGTGGGGTTGTACACGCCCCGAAGTCTCAGGAGCGCCGGCCTCAGGCCCTGGGGCTCCCGCCCACGCCCAGTGGCAGCACTTAGCTCCTCGCTGGTGAGAAGACGTCGAAGACTAGACTAGGTGCCGGACGCGGCTTTTTTGCTTTTCTTCTACCTTCTTGCTTTTTTGCTTCTTCCTTGTCGGCAAGTTTCTTCGGTTGGATTTAAGTTGGATTTGAGTTTGAAGCTTGCATGCATTCGGGGAGGGGGTGTTTAGTCTCATTCGAGCAATCTCTCGCGTTCTGGTTTTGGCTTTGCGTCCAAGGTTAACATCAGCTGCCCCCCTCGCGAGCCCCTCGCGAGCCGGGCCAGGCCAGGCACATTCACAACCAGGACTGCTGTCTCCGCACCCTCTCCGGAGGTCCTCATCACAGGATCCACAAGTTAATCAAAAGACACCGAGGAGCAGTGGCTCCCGCAGGCCCGCTCGGGACTCGTCGGGGTCGGAAGGTACACAAGTCAGCTAACCCATCACCGGGCCGACAGCTACGTTCACACCCAACATCACGCTTACCAGAGTACTAAGTGCAAACCTTTACATGAGGGGCTTCCCCTCCCAAAATGCTCTTACATCCTTCAGGGCCAAGCCCGAACTTTCTTTGTGCAGGTTAAGCGGCAGTAACGCGCGATCAATCGGGCATATCACTCACCGCGTCTTGGGCGTCCTCAGAGGCATCACTGGCGCCGTCGGCATTCCCGCCGCCGCCGGCGGCATCTCCATCAGCGCCAGGCTCGTCCACAACATCGCCTTCATTGGCGCCCACAACCACGCCATCGTCATTAGACACAAAGGCCCTGACGAGGGTGTCCACGTTGTCCTCCACCCACCGCGCCAGGTCGCCCCGGACGGCAATGGGCACGGGTGCAATGGCAGCGTCGAAGTCGAAGTGGGGGTCCCTGTCCTGCAGATGGCTGAAGACACGGGAGAAGGCACGCCCAAGCAAGGCTCGACTCCTGTCTTCGACAAGCCAACGGAACCTCTCGGACCGGTTCTCCAGAAGTGTCACCACATCGATGAAAAATTGGAGGTTGCCGGCGTAGTTGACCTCGTGTGGCTCCCTAGCGGCAGCCGAGCAGATGTAGCCCAAAGTTGTGTTGGCCCTCTCTCGGAGCGTTTGAAGCATGGGGGCGTGCATGTGCTCTAGAACCCAGCGCCGACGGAGCTCGTCCTCACTCCGCTGCGCGACGGCCTCGGCGTCATCAACCCTCTGTTGAAGAAGAAGCAGCTCCGCCTGGGAAGAGGACAGCTCCTCCTGCGCCGCACCAAGGGCGACTGTGGAGGAATCCGCACGCCGCGTCTCTTCAACCAACTTGGCCTTGATGGCCGCTGCCCTACCCTCAGCCTCGGCCCCGATCAACATCAACCTCGCCTCGTGTTTGCGCTCGAGGACCGAGCGAGCTCCCACCACATGGCGGTCGACCTCTTCCTGGACCCGGGCTTCGCGCGCCGCAACGTCGTCCTCCGCCTGGGCCGCCAGGCGCTCCCTCATCTCCAACCGCTCCAGCTCAAGGCTGCGCTCGGCGGCCTCGAGCGTCAGCGCCTCCTTGCACCTCTGGAGCTCCGCTCGGTCGACGGTGGCCTCCTGCATCGACCCAAGGGCCGCGTGGCGTAGCTCTATTTGCTACTCCATGGAGTTGCTCCGGGCTTGGAGCTCCCATACGCGCTCCTCCGCATCCTTGCATCGTCGGTCTGCCTCCCGAGCCTCCTCGACAGCCCGGGAGCAGGCCTCCCGCGAAGCCGCCAGTGACGCTTCGGCCTTCGCGTTGTCAAGGTCATGTTGATGACACGCGAGGGCAATGGCGACCTTCAGCTTGCGCCTCTCCTCAGCAAGGCGTAGGCCTTCGGCCTCGAGGCGCGCATCCTCGGCAGCAAGCTCTGCTCTGACCCGGTTCACCGTGTTTGCCGCCCCCTGGAGGAACTCTTCACGAAGGGCACGACGCTCCTGAGCGCGCCTGAGGACATATTCCACATCACCCTCTTCCGTTGGAGCATGCAGAGGGCCCCGAGGAGGTAAGCCCCCTTCAGGCGTGGGGCAGGCGGCTGCCGCCCCAACCGTCGCCGGACGGACCGCCCTGAGAGTCCGGTCCGGCATCGATCCACCCACGGAGGAGGAGCCAAGGACAGACCTCATCCATTCGCCTTCTATGACCAGAGAGGGGGCGCGGGGCAAGCCTGCGCACCCCAAGAAGACTCGCGAAGAAAGGGCGTCGGGCGAGCAAGCTCGAGGCGCCCTATGGAGTAGATCACTCCACCAACCGGTCCAGTGGCGAGGACGCCACCCGAGCTCGGCGGACCCGGAGCCAGCAAAGGGGGCGAAGCTGCGGGGGCCGGCTCCTGGGTCGACTCGGCATACTCAACAAGGTGGGACCTGAAGGGCCACAATCAACCACAAGGATAACAGAGCAAATGAGCAGGGAAAGAAGAAGGCTTACTCGTCCATGGCAAAGTACTTCATGCGCTTCAATAAGAGGCAAGGGCGGTCGCTGCCGCCTCAGGCCTCCTTCCTCTTGCGAAGGGCCTTGAAGTCTATACGAAACCGACCCAAGCGCCTGGGGCGGGGGTCGACCTGGGGCGCAGAAGAAGCCTCAGGATTGTCGGTGCCGGAGGAGTCAGCTTTGGGGGCACCGTCGGGCGTCGCCTCGCGAAGAACGGTTGGGGGCTCGGGAGCCCCGGCCTCAGGAGCCGAAGGCCAAAACCCTGCATCAATCACCGCCCCAGGGCGGGCCTCGGGAGACGTTGCCTCCGAGGCTTCACGCGGCGCCACCACCCCGACATCAGCCACTTCAGCTCCTGTCGGCTCTCTCCCCGCTCTGTCGCCTGAGGAGGGACCGCTGTGGGCGGCAGCGGGAGCAGCCACGACAACTGGGTTCTCGTGTGGCCCCGTGAGGCCAGCCGGGCGCAGCCCCCACTCATCAAAGCTGGGCATCTGCTTCAAGAAATCAGCCCTGCCGGAACAAAGGTATAGAAGGACGCCACCGCTCCATAGGCTGCCTGGGAAGGATCACCAGTCAAGACCCGAAGCACCGTCTGCAGCACTTCGGGCGCCAAATCCTCCTCCTGAAGCCGCATGCGGTCTCCGCGCCCCGCAAAGTCCCACATCCGGCAAGAGTGGCGCTGGAGAGGAGGAACGCGACACAGAAGGAACTCCCTCACCACCTTGGGCGTTGTCACATTGTGCGCCCTCAAAATTTTGAAGCGGCGCCAGATGAAAGCGAGCCAGCGGCTCGCTAGTGGTTCATGACCCCAGCCTAGGTTGGGAATAGCAGGCAAGGTCGGGTGTGAGAGCAAGGGGCTGGGCACCCCGACGTCCACGTACAGCCACCGCTCTCTGAACCTGGCCTGAGAAGGCGGAAGGCCGAAGTCAATCCCTGAAGCAGCCGTCTCAGGCACGGCGAAGAAGCTTACACACCCCGAGAACTGGGTGGGATCGCTCAGGCGCAGAGAAAAGAAGTGACACAGCAGGGCAACAGAAGGAGGGATGCCTATCATCACCTCGCACACGAAAGCAAAGACAGCCAAAAGGGTAATGGACTCCGGCCCGAGGTGCATCATGTGGATCTGATAATGGGAGAGCACGGCATTGAAGAAAGCAGAAAAGGGGGGAATCAGACCCGCCCACAAGGCATCGGCAAAGAATCGGACCTCCGTGACGGTCCTAGCAAGAAAGGTGCGGGATGCAGGCCAAACTGTGGTCCGGCCGCACTCGTTGAAGATGGAAGCAAGGGCGGAGCGGACCTTGTCCAAGGCTTCCGGGTTGAGTATGATTGACCGATCGACGGCGGGGGCCGCCGCTGGAGGTGTGTAGGATGAAGGCGCATGCTTCTTCCCCCTTCCCTTCTTCGTCAGTGCCATGGTGTTGGGGAAGGGGAGGAGCTCGAGCCGGATTGGTGGCGGAGGTTGGAGCTCGAAGAAGGAAAGGTAGGAGGCGAGCGGGCAGCCAAAGGAGGAACAACTGTGTGCAACTACGGGTCCGCTTAGCCGGACGCATAGCAAGGTGTCGTGGGAAGTGCAGACGCCCATGCCCAATCAACCGCCACGCGGCGCCCAAGGCTGCAGGCTATTAGGGCCCGCGGCGCTTCGCGCTTGCCCCTTCGCTTCTCTACTAAGCCAAGCCCGTGCGCGCCTTGGGCCCGGGGGCTACTGTCGGCGTTCTGGGAACGGGGGTCCCCAGACTTGCCTACCTGCGGCCTGCGGCATGGCTCGAGTGGGGGCCCAGCGCGGCCCATCTTCATCAACGCAAGCTCAAGACCCTCGCGAGGGGCCAAGCCTCACGGGGCAGACGACAGGAAGCTTCCTCAGAGGCAGCCTCATCAGGCAGGCTCACGAGGAGGCGGAGAGATCAAGGTAGGGGTACCTCGCGAGGAACCCGTGACGCAAGCCATGACGATCGAGACCAGGCGGGCGCCAGGCTGGCGCCGGCCTGCGCAGTGTCCTTGTTTCCCCTTTCGTGCAAAGGGGGCAAGCATAGGCCAAGGCATCAGGCAAAGGTTACCATTCCGGTGCAACAAGACCAAGACCAGCAGAGCGGCAGGATGGAGGTCACCGTGGATCCCAAGACGGCGTCATCACAAGTGCTTTTGGCAGCCGAAGACCACCTTTGGTCAGGATAACTTGTACTATATGTTCCCCTTCAAAATGGCCAAGTGTTGACGCCCTTCCCGCTCATTATTTGGGGAGAGGCCCAGGGCCTCTATAAATGGAGCTAGACACCACAGAGTAGAGGGAGAGACATCGAGAGATCTGGTAGAACCCTAGCAGAGAGAAAGAGAGGCGACGGAACTCACCCTAGCAGTTCATCGCACCAGCTCAAGAACACCTCTCGCGAGGCTGTTCTTCCCTTGTACTATTCATCATCAGCCCCTAAGGCAATCCACCACGCCACACACTGGAGTAGGGTATTACACCACAACGGTGGCCCGAACCAGTATAATCCTCGTGTCTCTTGTGTTGTTCATCATTTTCATCTTAGTTCGCACGAGAGGATCGGACGTAGATCGGTAGGGGAGAGATCTCCGCGCGCACCCCAGTGTTCAAACCTCAAGGGTCTGCCAGAACCATAAAACCTTAAGTTGAACCATTAATTAACAAACTCACATCTATCATGGATCCACTCAAACCCAAACCACGTCTACGAGCATAGCATAGCAATATAAGCATAACGTAGAAGTAACTCCCAAGGGTTTGATAGTAAAACAGGTAATAGGTTCTACCTCATCATCTACTTCCCAGACCCACATGTTAAGATATCCTACTCATGCAAGGTGTGAAAGTTGAAACTAATGCATAAAAACTGGGTAATAAAGGGGTATGATCAATGTGTTACTTGCCTTGCTGACGACCTGCAAATCCTAGACTCATAGTAGCACGCTTCGCACTCCGAGAATTCTATCGCAAACAAACAATGGCATACATAAGTAATCAAGCAAACATGCATAGGTAAAACTCAAATAAGAAGATCGAATCTGAAAACTCAACTAAAGCGATTCGATTTGCAAAAAGAATCAAATCAAACAGAGCAACGAAACTCAAACTACGAAAGAAATAAGATCTGTTTACTAATCTGGACTAAAGTCAAATTTTGCAGTACCAAAATCTTGTTCAAGTTGGTTAAACAGAAAGAGGGCTTCAAGACGAAGATCTTGGCGCTTGTTTCACCTGATTTGGATAAACGAGCGAAAAGATAAACTAAAATAAAGATTAGGGCAGAAATCCCGATCGAAAATAATCATGGAGAAACCCTGGAAAATAAAACGAGACGAATAGGCTAACGAACGAACGTTCTCTGTCTGAGGCTAACTGACGAATAGCATTCGTTAAAACGAATGTACGGACGAACGTCCGCTAAATAACGAACCGACGAAAAACAGAACCGAACCGAAATCTAAAAAAACGAATCAAGGGTTTACTAGAAAAAAACGATTAGTTTTTCTCTAGAAAAATCAGATGGCGACGGCGGCTACCTCGGCGGCGGGGCGTCGGCGGCGCAGGCTGGCGGCGGCGGCGACGCGTGAATCGAGGCGGTGGCGCGACGGCTAGGGTCTGGGGCGGGGGGGGGGGCTGGGGCGGGGTCGGGCCGTGGCTTATAAAGCCTGGCCGGGTAGTGTCCGGATCGGGCATGGCCCGGTTAGGTCGGTGCACTTTTTTTTAAAATAATCCTGACGCAGAAAAACAAATAAAAGTAATACTAACGGAGTCCAAAAATCATGAAATAAATTTTCACGGTCCTCTAATAATATTGCTGACAAAGTGAACATTTATTTGGGCCTCTAATGCAATTTTGAAAAACACATATTGTTCCTAATTCAAATAAAATAGCAATAAAAGTCCAAAAAGAAATTACTTATTTGATTTTAATATTTTTCCTCCTATATTCCCTTTATTTTGGAGAAGTCATATTATCTCCTCTCATATATTTTAATATGAAATATTTTCGGAGAGAAAAAAATTAAAACCAAAGTGATCCTTGTTTCGATGTTTGATAAAATTGAAATATGAAAACATGAAATCCCCAACTCTCTCCGTGGGTCCTTGAGTTGCTTAGAATTTCGAGGATCGCAAAGCAAAAATGCAGTAAAATATGATATGCATGAATGACCTATGTATAACATTCCAAATTGAAAATTTGAGATGTTACAAACCTACCCCCCTTAAGATGAATCTCCTCCTCGAGATTCGGGTTGGCTAGAATATAGGTGTGGGTGGTATTTGCGTAGATCATCCTCTCGTTCCCAGGTGGCTTCATACTCGGTATGGTGGCTCCACTGAACTTTGCAAAACTTGATAACCTTGCTGCATGTAACTCGGCTGGCAAACTCGAGAATCTTGACTGGTTTCTCCTCATAGGTCAAATCACTATCCAACTGAATTCCTTCCAGGGGCACTGTATCTCTCAGAGGAATGTTGGCCATCTCTGTATGGCACTTCTTCAACTGGGAAACGTGAAACACATCATGAACCCCTGACAGTCCCTCGGGTAACTCCAACTTGTAGGCAACCTCTCCCATGTGTTCCAAAACACGGTACGGTCCTACAAGTCTCGGGGATAACTTTCCCATAACTCCAAAACGTTTAACTCCTTGTAGTGGTGACACACGGAGATATGCTATGTCTTCGATTTCATAGACTACCTCCTGGCATTTTGAGTCTGCATAGCTCTTCTGTTTGGACTGAGCTACCTTTAGTCTATCTCGAATAAGCTTAACCTTCTCTTCGGACTCCTTAATCAAATCCAGTCCAAACAACTAGCGGTCTCCAACTTCATCCCACATCAACGGTGTTCGGCATCTTCTTCCATACAGGGCTTCGAATGGTGCCATCTTCAAACTGGCCTGGTAGTTGTTGTTGTATGAGAACTTCGCGTAGGGCAAGTTGTCATCCCAACTAGATCCATAATCTAGCGCACAAGCTTTGAGCATCTCTTCCAGAATTTGATTGACTCTCTCGGTTTGTCCATCTGTTTGTGGATGAAAGGCTGTACTGAACTCTAGCCTGGTTCCCAAAGTCTGGTGCAGCTGGTGCCAAAACTTTGAAGTAGACTGTGTTCCTCTATCTGATACGATGGTCCTCAGAAGTCCGTGCAGACATACGATCCTGGTCATATATATCTTGGCCAACTTTGCACTGGTATAGGTGGTTTTTACTGGGATAAAGTGAGCTACTTTGGTTAAGTGATCCACTACTACCCAGATAGAATCATATCCCGATCAGGTCCTGGGTAATCCGGTGATAAAATCCATGCCAAGCTTGTCCCACTTCCATTCGGGTATCGGCATAGGCTGCAGTAATCCTGCTGGCTTCTGATGTTCTGCCTTCACTCTCTGACATACATCACATATGGCTACATACTCAGCAATGTCCTTCTTCATTCCAGTCCACCAGAAACGCTCCTTCAAATCCAAATACATCTTGGTTTTTCCGGGGTGTATCGAGTATGGCGAGTCATGAGCTTCCTGTAGTATCAACTTCCTGATCTCGGCATTATTGGGCACATATACACGGTCCTCAAACCACAAGGTGTCATGCTCGTCCTCATGAAAACCTTTGGCTTTTCCTTCACTCATCTTCTCCTTTATCTCGGCAATTTCTTTGTCATCCTTCTGTGCCTCTCAAATCTTTTCCAATAATGTTGACTGGACCTCTAATGCTGCTACAAAACCTCTAGGAACTATCTCCAAACGAAGCTCCCTGAGATCTTCGGCCAACTCCTTTGGTAATCCTCCGCTCACGAGCGTATTGGCATAACTCTTCCGGCTCAAAGCGTCTGCTACGACATTGGCCTTGCCTGGATGATAGTGCAACTTCATATCATAATCCTTTATGAGTTCCACCCATCTCCTCTGCCTGAGATTCAGCTCCTTCTGTGTGAAAATGTACTTCAAACTCTTATGATCCGTGTACACATCACAACAGTTTCCAATGAGAAAATGTATCCAGGTCTTGAGCGCATGCACTACTGCTGCTAACTCCAAATCATGCATGGCATAATTCAACTCATGCGGTCGAAGTTGACGTGAGGCATACGAAACAACTCTTCCATCTTTCATAAGTACTCCTCCAAGTCCTAAGCGAGAGGCATCGCAATACACTTGGAAATCCTTGCGTATATCCGGCAGAATCAGCACTAGGGCTGTAGTTAGACGTTTCTTCAACTCCTGGAAAGTTGCCTCACATTCTTCATTCCAATGGAACTTGGTGTCCTTCTTCAACAACGCCTTCATGGGCTTCGCAATCTTAGAAAAATTCTCAATGAAACTCCGGTAATATCCCGCTAGTCCAAGAAAATTGTGGATCTCTCCAACTGAGGTGGGTGCCAACCACTCAGTGGCTGACTGAACCTTGGTAGGATCCACTGCTATACCTTCTCCTGATATAACATGTCCAAGAAATCGAACTTCCTTCAACCAAAACTCACATTTGCTAAACTTGGCATATAACTGATGTTCCCTAAGCTTCTCAAGAACCAAACGCAAATGCTCCTTGTGTTCCTCCTCATTCTTCGAGTATACCAAGATATTATCAATGAACACCATGACAAACTTATCCAAGAACTCCATGAACACCTTGTTCATCATACTCATGAAATAGGCAGGGCGTTAGTCAGTCCAAATGACATAACCGTATACTCATATAACCCGTACCTTGCGGTGAAAGCTGTTTTTGGTATATCATTTTCTCGTATCTTCAGCTGGTGATATCCCGATCGTAGATCGATCTTCGAAAACACCTTAGCTCATTGCAACTGGTCAAACAAATCATTGATCATCGGCAGTGGGTACTTGTTCTTGATTGTCACTTCATTCAACGCATGATAATCAACAACCATTCTTAACGATCCATCCTTCTTCTCAACCAAGAGCATTGGGGCTCCCCATGGTGATGAACTTCGTCGAATGTAACCTTTCTCCAATAACTCCTTAATTTGCTTCTTGATCTCTTCCAGATCATTTGCGGGCATCCGGTATGGTCTCTTCGATATCAGTCCGGTGCCTGGCAATAGTTCTATCAAAAACTCGATGTCTTGATCTGGCGGCATGCCTGGTAGCTCCTCTAGAAATACATCTGGGTAATCCTTCACAACAGGCACTTCCTCCTGAACAACTCCCGAGAGAGAATTTACTTGAGTCCTCCTAGGCGCATGCCTAGATACATACTTGATCCTTTTTCCCTTCGGGGTGGTGAGTAAAATCGACTTATTGGCGCAATCGATGTTTCCCCCATACATCGATAGCCAATCCATGCCTAGTATCACATCCAATCCTTGTGACTCCAAAATTATCAGGTCTGGGGGGAAAACATGGCTTCCAATGGTCAATGGTATCTGAAAACATCCTTGACTTGCCATATACTCCGCTCCTGGTGAGCTTACTAACATAGGTGTTCTAAGTACTTTAGTGGGCAACTTATATTTATCCACAAATCCCCTTGAAATGTATGAATGCGATGCACCAGTATCAAAAAGAACAATTGCAGTAAATGACTTAACCAAAAACTTACCAACAACTGCATCAGGCTGCTCTTCAACCTCCTCCACGTTCACGTGGTTCACTTGTCGCCTGTTGAAAGGGTTGGGCTTCTTCCCAGAGCTTCCATTGCCATTCCCATTCTTTGCTTCAGGGCACTCAGTGGCATAGTGTCCAGTCTTCCGCACTTGAAACAAGTAATGTGACTTAGATCCTTCTTGGCGGGTGTTGCTGGGTTAGAGCGGTTCTGGTTGCTGCCTACTCAATTCCCGTTTCCATTCTTGGGGCCACTTTGGTTATGCGAGCTTCCTCCATTGTGAGTATGGCCTCCATGGTTATGGGTAAATCCTCCCGAGTTTGGGGTGAAACGGGGCTTCTGCTGAGCTCCAGAATTGTACTTCCCTTGTTCATACTTCCTTTTGCGGCTCTCTATCTGTTGCTGCTTCCCTTCAATCATAAGAGCCTTGTCTACCAGCTCCTCATAGTTGTTAAATGTTGCCACCATGAACTTCATGCTCATCTCATCATTCATCCCTTCCATAAACTTCTCCTGCTTCGCGGCATCTGTGGCTACATCATCAGCGGCATAACGAGATAGCTTACTAAACTCATCTATGTACTGAGCCACAATATGATTTCCCTGGTGTCGGTGTCATAACCGGCGGATCTCGGGTAGGGGGTCCCGAACTGTGCGTCTAAGGCTGATGCTAACAGGAGGCGGGGGACACAATGTTTACCCAGGTTTGGGCCCTCTCGATGGAGGTAATACCCTACTTCCTGCTTGATTGATCTTGATGATATGAGTATTACAAGAGTTTATCTACCACGAGATCATAGAGGCTAAACCCTAGAAGCTAGCCTATGATTATGGTTGTTGTTGTCCTACGGACTAAACCCTCCGGTTTATATAGACACCGGAGAGGTCTAGGGTTACACAGAGTCGGTTACAAGGGAGGAGATCTACATATCCGAATTGCCAAGCTTGCCTTCCACGCAAAGGAGAGTCCCACCCGGACACGGGATGAAGTCTTCAATCTGGTATCTTCATAGTCCAACAGTCCAGCCAAAGTATATAGTCCGGCCGTCCGAGGACCCCCACTAGTAGAAAAAGGGGCTTCCGTTCGGGCCTGGCCAGCCCATTAGTCCCGGTTCTTCCATGAACCGGGACCAATGGATGCATTTGTCCCGGTTCGTGAGCCCAGGAGGCCGGCCGGGGCCCCATGGGCATTGGTCCCGGTTCGTATGGACCCATTTGTCCCGGTTCTAGGCATGAACCGGGACCAATGGGCCTCGCTCCTGGCCCACAAACATTTGTCCCAGTTCATGGCTGGAACCGGAACATAAGGCTGGGCTTTAGTCTCGGTTCTAGGCACGAACCGGGACAAATGAGTTGCCTATATATACCCCGTCGCCATAGCAGAGCACTCCACAGTGCTCTATTTTTTCTAGTCGGCGAGGAGAGGGCATTTGGGTGCTCTAGCTCACCTCCTATGCACTCGAGGTGTTCGATGAAATGCCCGAGCCACGCTAGTTAAGCTTTCTCCTCTCGAAGCTCGACCTCCAAGCTCCATTTTCCCCGAGATTTGTCTAGGTTTAGCGGTCCGTCACGTCCCGTCCCCATCTCACCGCCGTCGATGGCCCGCGCCGATCTCGTCGCCTGCACCACCGTGGTGAGCCTCTTATCTTCTTCTGAAAGAAAAAATTCTTACTTTAGATAGATACTTGTCCAATTTTCTAACTTTTATTATGGCTTGTTATTATATAGTGCGATGGTTTTGGCATCCGCCCCCGTCGGCCCTCGTCCTGGCTATGATTCGGATGTGGTATATATTATCTTTTATAACTACTTGGTTCATTTATTGTTTATGACAAATATGCCCATCAAGTTGACATAGATTTTATTTATGTATGAGGTAGTTGAACCGGAAATTCCAACCGACCCTATTGTCAAGAGGTTAAATGTAGTTGAAGAAGAAAACAATTACCTGAAGGAAAAAATAAAAAAATTGAGGATGAGAAGATGATATTGGAGTTGCATGTTGCGGATGTCGTCGATGATCACAAGATCAAGATGGATGCAATGCGGTTGAAGATTAGAAAGATTAGAAAATATGCCATTCATACCGAGGCTTGGTATCATTATGCCATTGGATCAATTTTTACCTTGGTTGTGATTATGATCACATTTGTTGTTGCGTTGAAAGGTTACATAGTTTCAATGTATGGTTTAACTAGATGCTTTGGAGAGCTATATGTTGTTCAATGAGAACTATGTATGTACTTTGTTTTTAATGTGATGATGAACTTCTATTAATTTGGTCACTTATCTATTCATGAGAGCTATATGTACTAATTGATGATGTGGCTTTGAATGGTGCATTTTGAACACAAAAAAAGTATGGAGTTCAAATAAGTTCAAAAAAATGAAATCCCTTTGTAACAGACGGGTTTCCGTATGAAACCCTGATACTTCGAAAGAGATTGTCCGTTTTGTATACGAAGTGCATCCAGTTTTTGCCGTAAGCCTCTCTACTTTCTTGCACATGCTATGTGGGTGAAATGATGATACCATGCCAACTTTCAACCTTTTCAGAGTTCATTTGTAGTGCTTTTCAATTTCAGGGTCTTATAGCTCAAAATAATCAGTAAATGCATGAAAAAATAACAAATGAAGTCAGAAAGGGTTGAAAATTGATGATGTGGCTTTGAATGGTGCATTTTGAACATAGAAAAAGTACGGAGTTCAAATAAGTTCAAAAAATGAAATCCCTTTGTAACAGACGAGTTTCTGTATGAAACCCTGATACTTCGAAAGAGATTGTCCGTTTTGTACACGAAATGCATCTAGTTTTTGCCGTAAGCCTCTCTACTTTCTTGCACATGCTATGTGGGTGAAATGATGATACCATGCCAACTTTCAACCTTTCCAGAGTTCATTTGTAGTGCTTTTCAATTTCAGGGTCTTATAGCTCAAAATAATCAGTAAATGCATAATATATACGAATTTCAAGGTCTTTCAGCAAAAACAATTATCATAAAATAAAATAAAAAAGTAATTTGAAACAAAAATTATCAAAGTATTTTCTGTTCAAAACATTATAAGCAACCTCTAAAATTTATGAAACTAAAATTATATCAAATTGATGCAACTAAAATTATCAAAGTATTTTCTGTTCAAAATCATTAAAAGCAAAAAAGAATTGTCATAAAGAAGTTTTTTTGTTAGAAACTTTAATAGCAAAAAGAATTATCATAAAATAAAATAAATAAGTAATTAGAAACAAAATAAAATAAAATAAATAAGTATTTTGTTGTAAGTAGAAACAAAACAAAAAAATAAAGCAAAAAAGAAAACAAAAAACTGGGAAAAAAAACATTATCACCTACTGGGCCACCACGGCCTGAATACGACTAGAAACCCATGGCCTGATTATGAAACTAAAATTATCAAAGTATTTTCTGTTCAAAACATTATAAGCAACCTCTAAAATTTATGAAACTAAAATTATATAAAATTGATGCAACTAAAATTATCAAAGTATTTTCTGTTCAAAATCATTAAAAGCAAAAGGAATTGTCATAAAGAACTTTTTTTTAGAAACTTTAATAGCAAAAAGAATTATCATAGAATGAAATAAATAAGTAATTAGAAACAAAATAAAATAAATAAGTATTTTGTTGTAAGTAGAAACAAAACAAAAAATAAAGAAAAAAAGAAAACAAAAAACTAGGAAAAAATAAAAAAATTGCCACCTACTGGGCCACCACGGCCTGAATATGACTAGAAACCCACCCATGGCCAGGATTCAGGCCAGCAGAAGGCCCAGTAGGCCCATCAGGCATAGCAGTCACAATTAGGCCTGTAAGCGTGCAATGGAGAGGAGCTCGAGAGGGGTGCGGCAGTGGGGCTTATAAACCACTGCGCGCCCCTCTCGACTAGCGAGGTGGGACTAAACTCCCACCACCCCCCCGCTGTGCAAGGCCTTTGGTCCCGGTTCGTGGCACCAACCGGGACTAAAGGGGTGCATTGGTTCCGGTTCGTGGCACCAACCGGAACCAATGCCCCGCCTTTAGTCCCGGTTGGTGCCACCAACCGGGACCAAAGGCCGATGATTCCCGCCCTTTGGGCTGCTGAAAAGAGACCTTTGGTCCCGGTTGGTGGCACCAACCGAGACTAAAGGTTGGCATTGGTCGCGGTTGGTGCCACGAACCGGGACCAATGCTTCGTATATATAAGAAAACACTTAGCAATTTCTGCAAAAATCACTTCTTCTCCGCCCCGACGCCCCCACTCTGCTCCTCGTTGCCATCGCCGCTGATCCCCTGCCCCGACGCCGTCAGGCTGCTCCACCTCACTGTCACCGCTGAGCCCTGCCCCGACGCCGTCAGGCTGCTCCACCTCATCATCACCGACGCTGTCGGGCTGCTCCACCTCGTAGTCGCCGCCGCCGTCGCCACTGCCCTCTGCCCCGACGTCGACGCCACTCCCTGCGCCCCTGCTCGCCCCGACGCCGCCCGCCGCACGCCCTTGCCCGCCCCGACGCCGCTCGCCGTGCCTCCCTACTCCTGCCCCGACGCCGCTGTCTGTGAGCACCGCGCCCCTGCCGGCCCCGCTGCCACCGTGCTTTTTATTATATATGCTATTTTTACATGTTTTTAGATTTTATATATGTATGTATGTATTTTCTAGATATATGTATTTTTTGATGTATCTTCATATATGTATGTATGTATTTTTTACATGTTTTTTGTATGTATGTATGTATGTATGTATGCATTTTTTCAATTGTAATATGCATGATGTTTTAAAAATACATATATGCAAAAGTTAGATTTTTAGAAAAGTTTTATCTATATATGTTCTCTGATTTAGTACATTAATTTTAGGTTAGTTTCATTTTTAGAATTTTTTTATATATTTAGGAAGAAGGAAGAGAAGGAAGAAGGAAGAAGGAAGAAGAAGAATAAGTTTTATATATGCAAACGTTACATTTTTAGAAAAGTTTTATATATCTAGCTAGGAAAGGAAGAAGAAGGAAAAGAATGAGAGGAAAAAGGAAAATAAGAAGAGGAAGAAAGGAGAAGAAGAGGAGAAATAAATAAGAAGAGGAAAAAAGAAGAGGAGAAGAAGAAAAAATAGTCTATTTTTTCTTCTTCTCTTTTTTCTTTGATCTTCTCCTCTATTCCTTTCTTCTTCTCCTTTTTTTATTTCTTCTTCGTCTTCTTATTTTTTGTCGGGTATGTCGTTGTCGATATACCCCCTCCCGATAACTTCAACATGAGGGGGGTGGGTCTATATACCCCCTCCCCGATAACATTATTTTCCCATATATGTATGTCGTCGTTGTCGATATAACCGGCCCCCTCCCGGATAACTTCGACATGAGGGGTGGTCGATATATATACCCCTCTTAACCATGATAACTTATACCATGGGAGCACCCCCGACCCTCCCGCTCGATCAAAACTCTCGAGGGCACCCAAACCCCAGAAAATAACGATGTCGGTCTCCTACCCCCTCCCGCCGCACCCCTATCCGATCGACAAACTCTCTTGAGGCCACCCAAGTTTACCAAGTTAAAAGAGTGTTGTCGTCGAGGCCACCCCAAACCCTAGAGAAGCGTCAAGGCCAGGCCACTAATATGATTCCTTATTGTGCTTAGCTAGCTAGTTCAACATTTGCCACTAATATATCCATCTGTCATGTTTGAATAATAATTGCCATGTTGTAAATATTTGCAGAAACTATGGATCCGCACCCCCGAGACGAAGCAAAAGAAGTGGTGTTGGGGGAGATAATCGCACACGGAAGTGATGCCATCTTGTCGTTTCTCAACGTCACATGCACCGATGGTCTGGAAAGACATGATGAAGAAGCAGGCTACGATGATGATCAAACAATGGAGGATGACGGCTCCGGTGACCGAAGGGAGGGGGAAGGACACCGTGATGACGGCTCCGATGACCGGACGGAGGGGGAAGGACACCGTGATGATGGCTCCGGTGACCGAATGGAGTCCGACCAGGTATATATATTAATTAATTAAGCATGTGCTGACTATAGCTAATTGATGCATTAATTGTTTTTGGTATGTACACATATTAACTCTCTTCTTTTTCTTCTTTTCTAGTCCTCCGGATCGAGCAACACTTCGATAACGAGACGAGGCCTGAAGAGAAAGTTGCGCGTGGTTGAAAGGTACACGATCATCGAAATTGATCGCGCTGGCCAACCGATTGAACCCCTCCAGACCAAGAAAAAATTTAATTCTCAGTGCAGGGTTCTAGTTAGGGACATGATCCCGATTAGCATCGAGCAATGGTTGAACCCTAAGGACAAAGACTCTCAGGTGTCTTATGTCAGCGATAGACAGAAAACTGATCTTTGGACCGCGCTGCAGGAAAATTTCACCTTCCCGCCAGAGGAGGATCCGGATTATCCAGTTAAAAGCCAATGATCAAGGCTTATGCTCTTAAGAAGATGGCTGAGCTATTCAGGAGGTGGAAGAATGAGCTGAAATCATCGTTTGTCGACCAAGACAAGACTCCAGAATTCATCGGCTGATTTGAGAAGATCAAAGATCAGTGGCCCGCATTTGTCACCAAAAAGAAATCTGAGAGAGCAGCGAAGATGTCAGCGACAAACAAGAAAAATGCTGCAAAGAAGAAGCATCACCATCGCACAGGGTCAGGTGGCTACCTGAAAGCCCGGTCGTTGTGGGACAAGGCTGAGAATGACCTCATTGATAAAGGGATCGAACCAGAGACGGGACGCTGGCCAGACCGTTGCAGGACTTGGTTCTTCAAGGTTGGGGGAAAATTGGACCCTGTAACAGGGAAGTGCGTTTGGACCAATGAGCAGTTGAACACACCCATTGAGAAGCTTCAGGAGTATATTGAAAAGGCGCAACAAGGGACGTTCTTTCCGGACAGAGAGAACGACGAGCTCACAAAGGCCCTCGGGAATCCTGAGCACCCCGTACGGACTGAGGCACGCCAGGCTCCCTTTCGTGGAAGGTAGGATTTACCAATGCAGGCGGTTACAGATGCCGGGAGAGGAAGAAGAAAAAGGAGTTGACCCAACTACAGGCGCTGCACGCAAGGGTACAAGCGCTAGAGGAACGAGACGAGGCCCGCAGCACGCGACCTGCCAAAGCTACCCCGCCATCTCAGCGGAGAAGCAATGTGGCTTCCACAGAGCTGCTTCAAGTGCCTGTCTTCAAGGCTCCTGCAAGCTACCCCATGGATGCTATCATAGAGTCTCAGAATTTCCACCTTATGACGAAGTGGATGGAATTGAAAGTCAAGGCGGCTGTTGGTTCTATTGCACCTCCTGAACCTGGCGCAACTTTTCACTGCCGGCCGAGTCCAGAAGGATATGTTAGGGTGATGGTGCATGAAATCGCAGAAGGATTTGAGGACCTCCAGCTTGACCACCCTATGGGTGACGGGGAGACTCGACTGGGTTCTTGTCTGAAGACTCCATGCCTATGGCGGAAGGAGCTCATCAACCTTCCGAACTGGACGCCTCCGCCTCCTCCTCCTCCGGCGAGTTAGGGCACTCCGCCTCCTCCACCGCCTCCTCCTCCGGCGAGTGATCAGGGCACTCAGCCTCCTTCTCCGGCACATGGTGGCACTCCGCCTACTTCTTCGCCTGCGCCGGCATGCCCGAGCAGCCACCAGCCTCCTCCTTCTCCGCCTTGCCAGAAAGGGCGGAAGAGACCCGCCGCCGCCCCGGCTGCTCCAGTGCGTCGTAGTCCTCCTCCTCGTAAGCAAGGAAAGAAGACAGCCGTAGCCGCTCCGTCTGCTCCGGCGTCTAACAGTACATCCAGAGGTGGGAGGCAATACAGATTCGGTCCTTCTCTGAAGACTCTAGAGAAGTTACCAAACAAGATGACCCCAAAGGAAAATGAGAAGATCGTGCGACACGAAGTGAGGAACTTCTTTGAAGGGGTGAAAGCAAAGAAACATCCACCTCCGGAGGAGAAGGTAGATCTGGTGAAAGCGAAGCGCACTCTGGAAGCCCTGAAGAAACCACCAAAGTCTCCGCCGAAAGGAAACTATGAGTGCATTATTGAAAGGTCATTTATCGAAGCGGCACAGTCGGGAAGTACTGTTAGTGATCAAAGGTTAGCGGAACAACGAGCTGGGAAAAAAATTTCCCATCTAGGCGAATAAGCGAACCAATCGTTCCCCCCGCTCAAGGTGTCTAGCAATATCATCGCTAACGATTCGAGGATGGTGCCTGGTTATAACAATCTTGATGATTACCTGCCCGATGATGTACATTATGAATTCTTAGAGGTGGAAGAACACAGATACGAGTACGGGAAGCCTCTCGTCAAAGATGAAAGGTCTCTAACAACGATGATGCGAAGATTCCAGGATTGGTACATGCAAACCTGCAGAGAGTCTGGGGGGAGGAATACTTTGACGCTGAGAGTTAAAGAGGAGCATGACCTCGTTGGAACTAATCTGTTGAATGTTCCATTTGAGGAGTTCTTCTAGTTTTTCAATCAGAGGGCCCTTGATAAATTAACGGTCACTTGCTACTGTCTGTAAGTACTACTTCTATCATTAAGTCTCTATATATAGGTCAGCTCTTTCATTGCATGTACTTATAATTATCCTCGCTATATTATGCAGATTGAAGATCACCGAATTGAAGAAAAGACAAATCAGTGATATTGGGTTCATTAACCCAAATATCATAGATGCATTTTCGGTTGAATTTAAGAAAAAAGAAACCAAGGCCAACTTGCTACGATCGTTGGTATTAAATCAAAACAAAGCTATAATACTCTTTCCTTACAACTTCAAGTGAGTGTTACTTTCTTGTGCATATTCGGTTTCCCTTATTAGTCGAGGTTATAGTAATGTAATTGATGAGTTATGCATGCGTGCGCAGGTTCCACTATATTCTCCTAGAGATTAAGCTCGAGCAGGGACCAGTAACCGTCTTAGACTCGAGACTAAAAGATCCCAAGGAGTATGCGGACATGACTGAAATTCTCGAGAAGTTAAATCAATCATTATCGCACCATATCGGCAACTTTGTTCACTTCCTGATATCAAGTAATTGCTTTCTTTGTCTGGCAGGGTTTGGAAAAAATTCACCTCAAAAGCTTCGGGATTGTCGAAGAAGCTGGAATTTAAACACCCGAAAGTAAGTACTACTAGCATGTTCCGCGCATCTCCTAGTGATTCAAGTGATAGTTTCATCAATACCATTTTAGCATGCTGGCTTATCAGTTTGATTGACCTCTATTTCTTGTAAAGTGGTTGTGGCAGGAAGCCGGGAATAATTACTATGGATACTACGTTTGCGAGTCCATCCGCCACACGACCTGTGAGCGGGGCTACACTAAAAAACAATATGAAGTGCGTATGCAATAATATTCAGAACTTAACTTTATTTACCATCTTTTGTGTTGAGTTTCATTCATTCATATATATGTATTGACCACCTTCTTCAAATTAGATGTTTCAGATGCGGGATGAACTCCTAGCACCAGATCACATGCGAGGAATTCAAGAGGAATTGGCGGCATTCTTTCTTGACCATGTGATCGATAAAGATGGAGAATACTATGTGGACCCTGTGTTCATATATAATTAGGGGATTATATTGTAAGAGATCTTATATTGTATATATGTAGCCAGTAGCGTCGGATAGACATACGAAAACTTGTTGTTCGACCAATCTCTCGGAGAAGGAGAGGTCGATATAACTTCTCTCTGTATGCATATGTTCATGAAGATCTTCTGTTTCCTTCATTTTTGCTTACTAGCTACCGTGTCGAGTGCTCTCTATACGTATAGTATGTAGCGTCGACCAAGCACGGAGATAAGAGAGGACACTTCTATCTATTAATTAATTAGCTACCAAACACAATATATGACACACCTTAATTAACCATACAAAACCCCCAAATCCCCCCTTCAGAAAGAAAAAAACCCTAGCCCCTGAACAGCTGACGCGTGGATGCCTATTGGTCCCGGTTGGTGCCACCAACCGAGACCAGAGGGCCTCCTGTCTGGGCTCGCCGCACCGGGCACGTGGAGGCCCATCTGTCCCGGTTTGTGTAAGAACCGGGACTAAAGGCCAAGGACATTAGTAACGACATTTTAGTCCCAGTTCCCAAATCGGGACAAAAGGCCCTTACGAACCGGGACAAATTGCCCTTTTTCTACTAGTGCCCTGATCCAGGACTCCCTCAGTAGCCCCTGAACCAGGCTTCAATGACGATGAGTCCGGCGCGCAGATTGTCTTCGGCATTGCAAGGCGGGTTCCTTCTCCGAATACTCCATAGAAGATTTTGAACACAAGGATTGTGTCCAGCTCTGCAAAAGAAATTCCACATACCACCGTAGAGAGTATAATATTCCAAAAATCTAATCTGCTGACAACTTTTCATAACGCGACATCTGCCGTGGTCCGGTCATTACGAACCGTTTTCCCCAGCCGGACACTGCACGTGTTGCGAGGCGATTTTATTGGTACGTCTTGTCGAAGCAGAGATCGTGTTCCCCTTATCATGGGATTCTCATCAATACGGGTGTGGGTAACCCAATCGTGCTTGTTAGTATGACTCCTCGATTTTAGGCAAGTCCCAAACGGCCCCGCGGAGGACGCTTGATATTCACCCTCTTTATAAAGGGGCCAAGGCATGTCCTTTTCTTCTTGCGCTCGATCCTTCCCCTCCCCCACCCTCGAGTTCCAACACCCAAGGCTTAGGCTAAGCGCTTCGGACCTTCAACCATGTCCGGATCCAACCTTCAAGGTCGGTGGATGGCCTCCTCTGTCACAGAGGAGGACATCAAGAAGCTAAGGGAAGCCAAGTATCTGACCGCCAAAATCTCGCACAGGCTGCCTACTCAAGGGCAGGTCATCCCCACTCCCGAACCCAACAATAGTGTCGTATTCATTTCCCACTTCCTCCAAGGGCTAGGCTTTAGTCTTAATCCCTTTGTAAGAGGGCTTATGTTCTATTACGGGCTCGATTTCCATGATCTAGCTCCAAATTCCATCCTTCACATCTCGTCGTTTATCGTCGTGTGTGAGGCCTTCCACCGCATCACCCCACACTTCGGCTTATGGCTCAAGACCTTCAATGTGAAGCCGAAGACGATCGATGGGCGACATGCAGAATGCGGAGGTGCCATAATAAGCAAAGGCGCCGATGCTCTATGGCCAAAGGGTTCCTTCCCGGACGTGTCCAACTTATGGCAGCGGGAGTGGTTTTACATCACAACTCCCCGAAGTAAAAAGTGGGCAGCTGCCCCCGCCTTCCGCTCGGGCCCCCCGCCACAACTGGCATCATGGGTCAACAAGGGACTGGACTGGGGGCCAGTTAATGACGTGCTGACATTGCAAAGTCGCATCTGAGATCTCCTCAAGAGAGATGTCAGTCTTGTCAAGGTAATGCAAGTTATGCTAGTTTGTCGGGTCCTGCCATGCCAACATCGATCTCTCCGTATGTGGGAGTTCAACCCGGAAGGACCACGAACTATTCAGCAATTCTTCAGCGTGACGCTCGAAGAGATGTACGGATTGTTCTTCGGATCACGAATAAAGTGTCTGGACACCACCATGGATGTGGGTCTCAACTGCAACCGTTTAGATACCCACGTAAGTAATTCTGCGACCGAACATGTTGTCTTTTTATTTGTCATAACATCATTCTGAAAAAATCACTCTCGGCCAGGACTGGATAAGAAAGGCGGAGAGGATCAGGTGTTCGGCCCCCTTCCCAAAGGCTCACCGGATCCTGTACTAGCCAGGATGCTTGAGCACGCACCTTATCAAGTGCCATCAGGGGAAGATAAAGGGAGGAATAAAGAAGCCGAAAGTGGGCTTCATGCATTACTCATCCAAACCGGGGGAATTAGTGTCTTCGCGAAGGAGGATAATCGGGAAGAAGAATCTAGAATCCCCTCTCCCCAAGGAAGGAAAAGGACTGCCTCTGAAGACTTGGAAACGAATGTTTCCAAACGAGGGAAGAAACCTGAGCCAGGGGGCCCTGCCCCGGAGGGCGTCCTTACCGCACAGCGCCCGCAAGGGGGCCAACCCTCCATCGAGCTGTAAGTGAACAAGAGTACTTTGGTAAATATATCCTGCTTTATCTCCGAGGACAATAACCGAGACATATATCTTGCAGTCCGGCTCGTAGCCCTTCTCGACAGAGTTCATCTTCGGGGGATCTTCTTCTGAAGATGATGGAGAGCGAAACGCCTCCCCCTGTCCCCCCGCCTCCTGGGGCGGACGACCCTGAGGTGTCATCATGGAGGATTTCTCCTGATCCGCCAAGGCCAGAAGGTAACCCTTCGGCCACCTGAAGTCCGGAGTATTTGGCTCCTAAGGAGAGCAACAGAAAGAGTCTGGGATTGTCTGGTACACAACCGGACGCACTGATGGGTCTTTTGGAGAAAGCGGCTATCTCAGAGACGCATCGTACTTTAATGGGTACGGTGGTTGAGAGGATTTCATCCGCCAAAAGTGGGTTGCATGAGGCTTTTATGAGCCTGCTAAGAGGCTTTGAGGTACGCTGTAACGCCCCAGATGTAACTTTCCATATTTGTATCCAACTCTTGCCGTCTCCGGCGCCAAGTTATATTTATTTCTCGGGTTTGGGTCTTTGTCTCCGTGTGTTGTTTTTCTTTTTCGTGCATCTCTTATCATGTCATCACGTGCATTGCATTTGCATACATGTTCATCTCATGCATTCGATCATTTTCCCCGTTGTCCGTTTTGCATTCCGGCGCTTCGTTCTCCTCCGGTGGTCATTTCTACCTTTCTTTCTTGTGTGGGGTTTAAACATTTCCGGATTGGACCGAGTCTTGCCAAGCGGCCTTGGTTTACTACCGGTAGACCGCCTGTCAAGTTTCGGGTCATTTGGACTTCGTTTGATACCCCAACGGTTAACCGAGGGACCGAAAAGGCCTCGTGTGTGTTGCAGCCCAACACCCCCCAAATTTGGCCCAAAACCCACCAAACTCTGCTCCATGTCCTAGAGCGTTCGATCACGATCGTGTGGGCGAAAACCGCACCTCATTTGGACTCTCCTAGCTCCCTCTATGCCTATATATACACCCCTCCGTTTTCGGATCTCTCCCTCTCCCCGAAACCCTAAAAAAAAAGAGAATCTCCTTCCTCCGCCGCCGACGGACGTGTCCGGCCCGCGCCGGACAGCGTCCGCTCCACCCCGCCGCCCGCCGCAGCCATCGCCGTGCCGCCACGTGGGCGCGCCCACATCGCCGCGCCCGCCGGCCCGCAGGCCCACGCGGGGCCCTCCCCAGCCCGCGTCATCGCCCCGCCGCCTCACGCCCGCAGCCGCCGCCATCCTCCTCGCGGCCGGCCACCCGGGGCACCGGCGCCGCCGCTCGCCATCGTCGCCGGCCCGCTCCTCGAGCCGCGGCCCCGCCATCCGCCGGCGCGCCCGCCGCCGCCGAACCTCGCCGTGGCCACCACCGGGCCCCGCCGCCCTCGTCCGTCTCCTCCGGCGGCCGGGTCGGGCTCCGGCGAGCCTCCCCACGCCCCTGCGGTCCTCCTCCGGCGAGCTCCAACTCCGGTGAACAGTGCCCCGCGGTCAACCTCGAAGTCCGTGCCCGCGAGATCCCGATCTGGATCTCAGATCCGAAACCCTAGGGTTGACTTTTGCCTCTCTCCGTTAATTTTTATGCATTCTTTGTCTGCGCGTATCTCCGCAACCGTAGATCCGTTTTAGGCGTATGATATGTCAAAATCTTCGTCTCGACATGTACATCATTTCATTCCATTGCATCATTTGCATTTGAGGTCATATTGATACCCAAAATGCTGGTAGAAGGAGGCTCCGTGAGTTAAACTGCAGATCCGTTAGTTCATCATGCACTTTTGTCATTTTTGCTATAATTAATTCGTGCATGATATGCCTGTGCCCCTTTGGGATGATTTGTGAAGCATTTTGTCTTCTTTCCAGAGGTGCTACCCATGCATTTTTAGGATGTGTGTGTTGTCTTGTGCAAGCTTGCGAAGTAGGGTACCTGAGAATGCAGATTTCAGGGACTTAGTGATTTTCACTAAGTCTGGGATATTTTAGTTCATGATGCTATATGTCCAGCTTGTTTCCTAGTGATCCGTGCCTCTTTTGAGGATGATCAGTAAGGGAGTTTTGATATTTAAGTCATGCTCTATCCATCCATGTCTTTGTTTGCATTTGTGGAGTGCTCTAGGTTGACTCAATCGAGCTCAACTTTTGCTTCGTTATTAATCTGGGCAGATCGTTAACTTGTTTGCGATTTCGTCGATGCTACCGTTAGTGTTCCATGCATGCTATGCCTTCGTTCTTGCCATGTGTAGCTAGCACTTTGTGTCTTCTTGCTGGTTATATGCTTTACTTGCCATGACTTGCACCGTAGTGAGTGCATCGAGCTCGTTTACATGCCTTCGTGAGTTAGATTTCAGCATGTCTCAGTTTTCACTAAGTCTGAAAACTGATTGTGTTCGAGCGATGTTCGTGAGCTCGGTAGAGTATTTTGTGAACCCTTTTGGCCCCAGGTCACTTTGGGTGTTTTATTAAGCTTGTTGAGTAGGTCCATGCCATGTTCTTACTTGTCATGTTCAGGTTTCCTATCATGTTGTTTTGCTGCTCCGAAGAGAGCTTCGTGATCTGAAATTTCAGACTAGTGTTAATTTCACTAAGTCTGAGATCTGTTTTGCATTTGCGTTTTAGCCATGCTTGTTTGAACCTCTTAATGGATGAATTTGCCTGTGGCTCAGTGCTAGTGTTTTGTCGACCATCTTGTGTACTTCGCTGCCATGTATTTTGTTTTCATGTTTGGTGGCTGTAGCATGCTCATTTCGTTGCATTTAGATGCCTACTTGCTGTTAATCGCAGACCGGTGTCGTATCTTAAAACGCTTGCCATTTCCGAACCGTAGCTCCGATTCCTATGATCTTTATATCGTTTTCGAGCGATTTCATCCCCTCTATCCAGTGGCACACTTGGTTTTCCAAGTTGATGCCAGGTTCATGCTTTTCCTGTCATATCTTGCATTTTGCATCCCGCATTGCATCCCGCATAGCATATCGTCATTTCATCATATTGCTTGGTCTTGCCCGTGGTTGATTGTATCCTTGTTGCTTGTTTGTCTTGTTGGGTAGAGCCGGGAGACGAGTTCGCTACCGAGGAGCCCGTTGAGTTTGCTTGTGAGGATCCAGTCAACTCTGACAACTGTGCAGGCAAGATGATCATACCCTCGAAATCACTACTATCTTTGCTATGCTAGTTTGCTCGCTCTTTTGCTTTGCCAATGCTACGATGCCTACCTTTTGCTTGTCAGCCTCCCAATTGCCATGTTAAACCTCTAACCCACCATTGTCCTAGCAAACCGTTGATTGGCTATGTTACCGCTTTGCTCAGCCCTTCTTATAGCGTTGTTAGTTGCAGGTGAAGATTGGAGCCGTTCCTTGTTGGAACATTGATATTCTTGTTGGGATATCATTATATTGCTATGTTATCTTAATGCATCTATATACTTGGTAAAGGGTGGAAGGCTGGGCCTCTCGCCTAGTGTTTTGTTCCACTCTTGCCGCCCTAGTTTCCGTCATACCGGTGTTATGTTCCCGGATTGTGCGTCCCTTACGCGGTTGGGCTATAATGGGAACCCCTTGATAGTTCGCCTTGATTAAAGCTTTTCCAGCAATGCCCAACATTGGTCTTACCATTTGCCACCTAGCCCCTTTTCCCTTGGGTTTCCGGAGCCCGAGGGTCATCTTATTTTAGCCCCCCACGGGCCAGTGCTCCTCTGAGTGTTGGTCCGAACTAGAGCCCTGTGCAGCGCCACCTCGGGGAAACTCAAGGTTTGGTTTTAGTTGTACGGATTGCTCATCTGAGTGTGCCCTGAGAAAGAGATATGTGCAGCTCCTATCGGGATTTGTCGGCACATTCGGGCGGTGTTGCTGGACTTGTTTTAACCTGTCGAATCATCTTGTTGTACCGAGATACCGAGTCTGATCGGTGTGTCTTGGGTGGAGGTCTATTCCTTCGTTGACCGTGAGAGCTTGTTATGGGCTAAGTTGGGACCCCCCCTGCAGGGATTGATCTTTCGAAAGCCGTGCCCGCGGTTATGGGCGGATGGGAATTTGCTAATGTCCGGTTGTAGATGACTTGAACTAAACTTAAATTAAAATGAATCAACCGTGTGTGTTGCCGTGATGGCCCCTTCTCGGCGGAGTCCGGGAAGTGGACACGGTGTTGGAGTTATGCTTGCGCAGGATGTTCCTTTAGCTTCTCGCTCGTGCTTCGCCTTCTCTTCTCGCTCTCCTTTTGCGTATAAGTTAGCCACCACATATGCTAGTCGCTTGCTGCAGCTCCACATATATTTGCCTTATCCATTCCCATGAGCTTAAATAGTCTTGATCGCGTGGGTGTGAGATTGCTGAGTCCCTGTGGCTCACAGATACTACAACTCCAGATGCAGGTCCAGGTGATTCCGCTCCAGTTGACGATTACGAGCTCAGGTGGGAGTTCGACGAGGACTCTCAGCGTTACTACGTGTCCTTTCCAGATGATCAGTAGTGGTGCCTAGTTGGGGTTATCGATTCAGGACCTTGTCGCATGTTGGGGGTCTTTTCTATTTTGGCGCCGTAGTCGGGCCATGAGTGTTTGTTTGATGGATGTTATTTATGTACTCTGATGTGACGTGGCGAGTGTAAGCCAACTATGTTATCTCCCCCTTTTATTATGTATTACATGGGATGTTGTAATGATTGCCTGACTTGCGACATTGCTTTCAATGCGGTTATGCCTCTAAGTCGTGCCTCGACACGTGGGAGCTATAGCCGCATCGAGGGCGTTACAAGTTGGTAATCAGAGCCATCCCCGACCTTAGGAGCCCCATTGCTTGATCGTTTTTAGCAGCCGAGTTGTGTCTAGAAAAATGTTTTGAGTCCTTAGGAATTATATATCGGAGAGCTTAGGAATTCTTTTTACTTCCCAGTCTCCTCATTGCTCTGGTAAGGCATCCTGGCGTAGAGTTTTGACTCTTCTCTTCTAAAATTTCACAAAATTTTTTTTTTAGGTTCACGCGAGTATCTTGGTTTTGTTCCGATGGTTTTGTGACGAGAACATTGTTCTTGGTGCCTCCTGTCTTTAGGGGTTGTGGCAGTGTCCCGGGGAGTTGAGCTCCGAGGTGTTGTCGTCACAATTTCATCATTGCAATTCTGGTATACTTGAGATATGTTCGCCGACATCGAAAATCTCTTTTATGCAGTTCGTTGGTGAGATAACCTCGACGCCACCCAGTACTGGGGCGGGAGTTCGGGAGTATCGCCATAACTTGTATAACGGATGTTTTTCGAAGGTTGAGGTAGATGGTTTCCGAAGTTTTCCTGGTTATGTGTTGAAGGATGGATACAGCTGGATGTAGGATTTGCTAGTTTGGGTGAGATATTGTGCTTCCCCTGTATCCCCAACACCTGATTGCATAACCGGAAAGGTTCGGGAGTATCATAGGTGGGAATTCTAGTAGCTCTAGTTCTTCTTCCACGGATATTGGTTTGAGATTGGGATTTCTTACCGATTATTC